>NC_133789.1:3552955-3775573 GCF_003597395.2 Chelonoidis abingdonii
AAGCCCGCATGCTAGAAATAAATGACCGTGCCTTGTATGTACCATGTGGAGCTCACACTTGGAATCTTGTGATCTCAGACGCGGCAAAGTCATCGAAATATGCCGTTGACTTTTTCGGTAAGGGGCCCCGGACATATGTTCGGAGGGGGCCACGTTCTTTGTTGCTACGGCCCTGGGGCAAGGCCTCCTTTGACACCTCCCATCCCTCCACCGGCTCAAGTGAGGTGTAAAATCTGGGGTCTGGGCCTGGGAGCATGGGGAAGGCTGGGGTACAGATGTAAGAGTAGCAACCGAATATGGGGGCTCCTGCCGTGTACAAGGGTTAGGGTTTTGTTCAATGGCTTTCAGCTGCTGCACCACCAGCCCTGTCCCTGACAAGCTCTGCTACCCCCCCAGTGCAAAGCGCCAAGGCCACTGATGTGCTGTTTTCTCTCCTCTGTCTTTATAATCTCAGAGCTGGATCTGCAACTCCAGGTGCCACCACAGATTTACCAATCTGCAGGGCCAGAGAGGGGTGGATTCTGTATCCCATGGCGCTTCCAATTCCACACTGGCTGCCTTTCTGGAAGATGTTTAGCCAAATGACTGGGCTCAGTTTAGGGGTAACTGGGTGAGATTCTCTGGCCTCTCTTATGCAAGGGTCAGATGAGATGATCAAAAGGTCTCTTCTGGCTTTCAGATCTATGCACCTATGGACGGTGTCACCATCTCCGCACCCTGTATAACGGACAGGGGCAGCTCCAGGCACCAGCAATCCAAGCGCGTGCCTGGGGCGGCAAGCCACGGGGGGTGCTTTGCCGGTTGCCACTAGGGCGGCAGGCAGGGTGCCTTCTGCAGCTTGCCTGCGGAGGGTCCGCTGGTCCCGCAGCTTCAGTGGACCTCCCACAGGCGTGCCTGCGGGAGGTCCACCGAAGCCATGGGACCAGCAGACCCTCCGTGCTTGGGGCGGCAAAATGTCTAGAGCCGCCCCTGATAACAGACAACCTGCCCAGAGCAGGGTATCTTCAGCCTGTTGTAACTGATCACAATTTCACCTACTCCAGAAGGAAACAGCAGGCCAGCTGAGGCAGCCTGTGGCTTAAAGAATCCGCCCCTGGCCGCTGGTTTTAAAAATTTAGCTGGATTCCTCCTTACCTTCCGCCTTTTGCACTGTGCGCAATTACTACTTGAGGCAGCTTCGTCCCACACCCAGCAGAACTGTTTAGTGCAAAATAAATTTGGCCTCGATGCTGCCTTGCTGTGGAGATGTCACGTACCCACAGAACAGGAGGCATTAGGATGAGACAGAGGTGAGTTTGATGGGGATCCCCGGGGTGCAGCCTGAGACCATGGGACCTCTATGCTCCCTTAACTCTCCAGCCTGGGCTGTCCTTCACAATGCTTTGCTAGTGACCAGCAGCAAACCCTTCCAGGCGCTGGGATCACTCAGCACAGCCGCATGTGGAGACCCAGCACCCTGCTAGATTGCATGAATGCACCCAGAGCCACTCATGAAACACACAGAGAAAGGGACCAGCCACATCCCCCCAGCTCCCAGCCTTGTATCTCAGGAATATACCTCCTGCACTGCTCAAGACGAGCAGTGCAAATTTATTTATTGGTTCACCACTTCATCAATGGAAAGTGGATATACACCCGCCTTCGCAAAACCTGGGCAGTTTTACCACACACTTCATACAAACTCACCGATAAAGATAAATCGTAAAATAAGTTTATTGCCAGGGGAAAAAAAAGGTAGATTTTAAGTGATTATATGTGATAGGCAAAAAGTCAGAGTTAGTTACCAAAATAAATAAAATATAAGCACGCAGTCTAAACTCTCAACCCTATTAAACTGGGCAACATCTAGATGAAGCCGTTTTTCTCACCCACTGGATATCGCAGTCCTTAATATACAGGTTTGTCCCTTAAACCTGGGCTTGTCTCCTCTGTTGGAGTCTTCAGTCTTCACAGTGTCTTTGTGGCTTGCAGCATAGGTGGGGGGGCAGGAGAAAGGCCCAGCATGTGGCCAGTGCCACTGTGTTCTGTTTTATGATCTTAGTTCATGTGCCTGGAGAACACAAGTCCGGGCATGTTTTGTGGGCATGGCTTGTGGGCCAGGCAAGGTTGAGGAATTCCACTGATGTGGCCTTATGCAGGTGAGTCATTGCATTGTAGCTCCCTTGCTGGACAGTGGCTGGTGATTTCTGTTCAGCACCCGCCCGGGTGTTGGTCATCTCCCTCGTCACTGTCTCTGGAGTGCTAGTATCTGGGCACCCCTCAAACCCACAGCATATTTTAGTGACAACCATGCAGGACATTCTCATAATCTCATATGAACTGATGATATACATACAATGGAACAATAGGTTTCAGCAGATCATAATCTTTCCCCTGATACCTCACATGGCCTGCTTTATATCCAAGATCACAATTACATATAAATGAGGAATATGGGGGTTATAGGGCGCGTCTCCATGGTATAGAATGTCACAGTAAGAGAATCCAAATGTGCTCAGATGGAAGGTCTAATGGGCATTTCAAACTCAGCCTTTACTCCACAGCAGACTTTGTACTGTAGATAAGGAGAGGTTTCCAGCCTTTGGCAAACACCAGCAGATTTCACAAGCAATGAGCACCTGGCTGGGCACCTTCCACTGCATTCAGGGAAACTGAAACTTAAGCTCTTTGCAGAGAAGAACTGGTAACCAGGACTTGTCCTAGTGCCAGTGGGGCTGGGCTTTGCAGTACGTTGCTTCCTGTGCAGCGCGGACAGCTGTTGCCTTGAGTAAGTGCAACCCTGCTGGAGTGCTGTCAGATCCAGCTGCAGGGAAATACCACCGCTAAATTCCCAACAGTACAGCTGAAGCAGCAGAGGGAAGGGAAGGAGGGTAGTGGCTCTGCCATGGAGGCTCCTCAGAGGCACCCAGTGGAGCAGAGTGGTGGCAAAGAAATGGAAGACGTGGTCTGTAACTTCCTGGAGGCTCAGGAAGGTGTGGAAAAGCTCCGTTGCTCCTACAAGAAAAAGATCCAGGCAACTCAGAGTGGCCTGCAGTCCCTTCAGGAGAAAGTGATGGAGGACTTCCGGAAGATGCACAGCTTCCTGTATGCTGAGGAGCAATCTGTGATGGCCAAGATTGGCCAAGAAGAGAAGCAGGTACTCAACAGCCTGGAGGACAGGGTGACGGACATCACCAAGAAGGAAGCTTGTGTTCTGGAGCTAATAGATTACCTGAGTGAGGTGGAGGACCATGATGGGTACCTAATGGCTATGGCTGATAGCCAGGTGGATCATCTAAAGGAAGAGCTGACCAGGCACAGCAAGGAACTGAGACACTACAGGCCCACGGTCCTCTCCAGCCCTTCTCTGACATACGTGGTTTGTAGAAGGATGCTGGGGTATGTGATGCGGTCTGTACTGGAGCGCCTCACCCTGGACCCTAAGACAGCCCATTCGCATCTGCAGCTCTCCGAAGACCTGAAATCGGCAAAACTGGGACCTGGTGCCCAAGCTGTCCTGGAGAGCCCCCAGCGCTTTGAGCCATGTCTTTATGTCCTCTGCTCTCAGGATTTCCGCTCAGGCAGGCACTACTGGGAGGTGAGCGTTGGGGGCAAAACCAACTGGGTGATTGGGGTAGCCAGCCACTGGGTCAACCGCAAGGCAACAGAAGATCTCAACCCTGAAAATGGATACTGGGCCCTTCGGAAGATACCAGGCAACCGTTACTATGCCCTGTCCTCACCCCCAGCCCTCCTGACCCTGGATTCCAGCCCCACAAAGGTGGGCATTTGCCTGGACTATGAGAGCGGCAGGGTTGGGTTTTATGACGCCGAGTGCATGGCAGAGATTTGCACCCTCAGGGGCAACTTCCAGGAGCCGTTGCACCCTTTCTTCTGCCCCGGCCTGGTGCTGGCTGAGCAGGACTATGAGCCTCTCCGGGTGTGCAATTAGAGCAGGGAGAGGGAGAGCTGGCATACAGGGCCGATGAGAGTGGGGGGAAGCCGGTACAAATTGCTGGGGCCCAGCAGTCCGGAAGGGGGCCCGGCTTCCCCGGCTTCGTCGTCCCTGTTTAGCCAGTCCGCCCTTGCCGGGGGGCCCAAACCCGCTCTCGGCGGCCCTGCTGGCATAGAGACCTCTGCCACCCTGGTTCCCTAAGCAAATGGTGGGGTCTGGATTGGCTGAGAAGTGAACTCTGAAGTGAAGGTGTCAAATCACTGAAAGGAAAGAGGAGAAATAAACTAAGTGCAGCTCTGTGACATCTGGGAGTGTTTAATTTGTGTGGGGTTTGGGGCACAAGTAGGATCCCTGGATTTCCTTGTGTAGCTTCTGTGTCGTCTGCAGTGATGTCCCATAGCCCCCTGCCCCCAATCTCTGCCCTGATGTGACAAATAAGCTTGTGGCAGTATCCAGCAGCGTGGCCTTTAGGGGCCATGTTTAGCTGCCCTCCACAGCCACAGGGGCTAGAAACATCCTCTTTTTTTTTTTTTTAAACTGAAAGCAGAGATTCTCGCAGTATCAGTTGACTCTAGGAGCTGGGGCTTGAAGAAAAACCCCCAAATACTGTAAAATGGCAACTAGTGGCCGGGCTAATGTTATTGCTGGAGGTAGCAAAATATTTCCTGGGGCTTGTATGCATTAGGGAAATTCAAATGGATGTCCTGAAGTGGATGCACTCACTCCAGTGCACGTCCCAACCAGAGGGGCTACAAGTGGGTGAAAGTTTGTCATGGAAAAAATGGTTCTTGGAAAGACGGGACAATTTGGTAGGGTTAACAAATTTCTAATTGCACAAAACTGAACACCCTAGCCCCACCCCTTCCCCAAGGCCTTGTCCCCTTCACTGCCTCTTCCCGGAGGCCCTGCCCCTCACTCACTACATTCTCCCCTCCCTTAGTGGCTCGCTGTCCCCCACCCTCACTCACTTTCAGTGGGCTGGGGTAGGGGGTTGGGGTGCAGGAGGGAGTGAGGGCTCTAAGTTGGGGGCGGGCTCTGAGGTGGTGCCAGAAATGAGGGGTTCAGGGTGTTGGAGGGGGTTCCAGGCTGGAGCAGGGAGTTGGGGTGCGGAAGGGGGTGAGGGCTCTGGCTGGGGGTGCAGGCTCTGGGGTGGGGCTGGGGATGAGGGGTTTGGGGTGCAGGAGGGGACTCCAGGCTGGGGGGTAGGGCTGAGGGAGCCCCCCCAGCTCCCATTGGTTGGTTTCCGGATTTTTAACGGCCCGGTCGACGGTGCTGAGCGGAGCCGTCAAGGTCCTTTTTCGACCAGGCGCTCGGGTGGGAAACTGGACCCCGGGTCACCCTCCCGTTTGGTGGAAAACGTCAGTGTCCCATGGCACCGGCTGGACACGTGACACCTGGATCTGGCGCAACACGTGGGTGGGCAGCGGGCTGGGATTTGAGAGACTGGAAACAAATCCAGCCCCTGTTCTGGGGGTTCGGGGAGCTGGGGGGGTCTCCCCAAAACAAACAAGAGACAGATGTGCCTAGGTGGGAGGGGGGGTCGGTCCCTATGGGGGGCGCCCCTGGGTGGGGGGATCAATCCTGGGCCCTCTGGGGGCTGGGGACGGGCTGCCCCGTTGGGGGGCGAGCCCCCGCGGCGCTGCAGTTCCGCCTCGCTCCAGGTCGCTAAGAGCGCAGGCGGCGGATCCGGAAGCTCCCTGCACGTGATCGGAACCCGAAAGCAGCGAGCGGAGAGGAGTCGGGGCCGTGCTGTAGGGGCCGCGAGAGCTAAGGGTCGGAGCCGGCGCGCCCGCCGGGTCCCCATCGCTGGGATTTGGTGAGGAGCCCGGGCCTGCCCCAGCCGGCCCGGGTGTGGGGGCCAGCGGATTCCTTTGTGTGGCTCTGGCGTGGGGTCGGATTAGGGGTTGGGAGCCGTGGGGGTTTCGTGTGGGCGCCAGGAGGCTGCGGTGGGGTGTTGGATAAGAGAAAGAAGAGTGGGGGCTCCAAGGCGCTTAGGGGCTGTGTGGAGATGGGGCTGGGGGGCTCTAGGGGCTGTTGGAGAGTGGGGGCTGTGGGGCTCGACGGGCTGTTTGGAATGAGAGGGGCCTGTGGGGGCTCAGGGCCGCTGGGGGGGCTCTAGGGGGGCTGTTGGGAAGAGTGGGGGCTGTTGAGGGCTCTAGGGGGGCTGTTGAGGGCTCTAGGGGGGCTGTTGGGAAGAGTGGGGGCTGTGGGGGCTCTAGGGGGGCTGTTGGGAAGAGTGGGGGCTGTGGGGGCTTTAGGGTGGCTGTTGGGAGCAGTGAGGGTTGTGTGGGCTGCAGGGGGGATCTTGTCATGGAGGGAATGTGGTGAGGGAGTGTTTAGTGGTGGGCTAAATTAGGCAGATGGGAGTTATTGGCAGTTCACAGAGGCGACTGTAGTGTAATGGATGCATAGGGGGATGTAGGGTGCAGTGGGAATATGATGGGGTGATGGTCTTTGGAGGGATGCCCCATATCCATTCCAACCTCTCTGTGTGTTGCTCTACAATTAAGCTCCCACCAGATCTCTGTCCTGCATAGTAATGGCACTGAAATCCGTCTTCTCGCATGTTAGTCTCTCAGCATCTCCAGTAGCATCTCCAAAGCTTTACCCTGTGTGTGCCTTTTTCAACCATCTGTTTTTTTCCCTTTCTTATCAGCGAGCCCTGTGGGTTTGAGTCCACGTACCTGGAATTGGCAAGTGCAGTGAAAGAAGAGTACCCAGATATAGAAATTGAATCCAGGCTCGGGGGGAAAGGTAGGATTTTCCACCAAACTTTCATAACTACTTAGGTGCTACTATGCCAACCTTGCAGCCTCAAAGCTTTGTCCTCTAAAGGCCACCTAGGTGACATATCGTGTGTATTGGCAAATAATTCAAGGGTGAAAGGGGTTAAAAGTAAGTCTGAGAAGAGAGGAGACAGCTTTGGTCCCATATATTTGGTTTTCCTATGGGATATGTAACTCATTGGGCCAGGACCTGCTAACCACAAGAACTGCCTCTTTCTGCAGCCAGCTGAGCATATAGGAGTCAACAGGATTGCAGCAAGTGCTGGATCTCAGTTTGAAACTGCCAGGAGCCTGGGTCAGGGCTTTTTGATTGAGATTCATGGCTGTGGAATGCCCGTTCACCAGTGACCCACTGGAATCTGCATCTTCTAGGACCCTGGGCAGTACACAGCTCTGTGCATATAAAGAATCACCTTTGTGTTTGTTACACTACAGACCTGTCCTGTCTTATCACAAAGGACTCTGCACCACACATGCGTACGACCCAGTCTGTCCCTGCTTAGCACATGGTGTCTGATAAGGTCACTGCCTCAGACCAAGTGATGTGGGCGGTAATCTTAATGAGGGAGAGGATACTTAACATTATTCAGGTTGGTTCAGTTGGATGAGGATGTTGGGATATTATTGTACACAGAAACTGATCCTTCACTGCAAATTTGAAGCTGTGTAATCTAGTACAGCAGGACTCCTAGGTTCTGTATTTGAATGTTGTGCCTTTTGGGTGACCAGGGTCAAGTCATGTGGCTTGCTTTCCTCTTCTGTAAAGCGAGGATAATAGTTCCTGACCTCGTGGTGAGGTGTAGGATATTTTATGCAGTTCTTTGAGATCTTTGGGTTAAAAGCATGTATTTTAAGACAGGCCTAGCATAGGCTTATAACATAGCTTCAGTTAGATACGTTTTTCCTAGTTTGCTGTCTGTATGCTTAAGCTGACTGAATGCCCTGATCTTCAGCATTGAGCAAGTGATCCTGTGGGACTGATCAGTGTACTTTGGAAGTGTCTGTGGATTGTTACAGCTCGGTTGTTTTTATTGTTTTTAAGGTACCTTTGAAATTGAAATCAATGGGCAGCTTGTCTTCTCCAAACTAGAAAATGGTGGCTTTCCTTATGAGAAGGATGTAAGTATCCAGATCCCAGCCTGACCCTTGCATCAGCCTGTGTGGAATGTGCCTATAGGGACACTCCTGTTTACAACAACCCCCTTCTGACCGAGAAACTTTCTATTTTTGGAAGTGACATGCTTTTCAAAGGCATTTCATCATCCTAGGGCTTTGCTACTCTCCTCATAGTGTATCAAGGCATGTTTCAAACTGAAGGGCATGTTATGATCAGAACCCTGCTGCCTGTAACAAGAATTCATACACCATCCTGAACTCTGCTTTAGTGCAGCTTAAACCACAAACTGTTGCCTGCTTCTAATATTACTTAACTTAGAAACTTTGGCCAATGTTTTCAAAAACGAGTAGTGATTTTGGATGCCTGGCTTGAGACACCTTTTAAGGTATCTTGATTTTTCAGAAAGGGGGTGTGTCACACTTCTGAAAGTCCGGCCCTTGAAACTGTTTCAGGCTGAGCCCACAAGATCAGTAGACGCTTCTGTAATCTTGGCTCATGCGTGTGGAGAGGGCTGTTAATCTTCTCCATTAGAGGCCTATGGGAGAATCTTTGATGGAGGGTTTAATGCCTTTCCATTCTGTCTCTTGTTCTCTAGCTCATTGAAGCAATAAGAAGAGCCAGAAATGGGGAACCTCTAGAAAAAATCACCAACAGTCGTCCCCCCTGTGTCATCCTGTAGCCCCGACAGCACCCTCCTCGTCACTACGGGTCTTATGTTCTGATCACCTTCAACTCTGCCCATCCACTCTGAAATCCCATTACCTTGCTGCTTTGCTCCTCTCTGCCTTTTGGCTTAATTGTCTTACTCTATGGCCAGGCAGCATCATGTGTGGAAGAGACATCAAGGTAACTTGAATTGCTAACATGGCTGTACAAAGAGGCTTGTGGGAATGGCATCACATCAGGTGACTTGGGACCGGGGATGGGTTAGCTGAGAGCTTACTACATGTTGCTGTTGGGTAGGAATGACTAAACTTTGGAACTACTTTGTGCATGCCATCTAACCCCAGACAGTCACCCAAGCCCCGAGGAGGAGAGCGGCCCCACTCCATCATTTTCTACCCCTCTTCCTCTCTATAAATGTCCCCATTTCTCCTATTGCTGTAGCACATACACGGGCAATTAATTGGCTTGCTGCCAGCCTCCCTTAAAATCCTGGTAGGTTGAGTGGAGTCAGCCAGAGACCAGGAGTGAGTTCTAAGTGCTCTGAGAAAGCTCTGCTTGTTTTGCTTAGCACTGTGGTAATATGGAAATGAGAGAGTCAGTGTTTTGGGGCAGAGAACTGACCACAGTTGTTATGAAGACCTGGTGATTTGGATCAGAAGGTTTTAGAGAAGAACTGAATTGTTCTTAAATGCTAAATACTATTGTTAATCATTTAAAAAAAACCCTTGTCACAACCCTTGTCACTGTTTAACCCAGTGCTAAAGCAGGATCAATTAGACATCAGTTTTTGGATAGTAAAATCCCTTTCTTATTTTCTCTCCTCCTGTGAGAACCATAATTAGTGACTGTCTTCTAATTGCCCATCTGCTCCCTGCAGAAAACTTCCCCCTCCACCCCACCCCATTTCTCCTGTTTTAACACCCAATTTTCACTTTCCATTGTCATGACTTTGCCCTTTGACACTGAATGCCAAGGGGGTGAATGAGCTAAAGGATAAAGTGCTAAGTGACTTAAGAGAATGCTGGTGTTAAAGATAAGAACCTGGCAGTGCCAATGAAATTCTGGCTACCTAGTGTCTAATTTATGCTTTAAGAGGCGGGTGATTCTATTTATTATAGACTGTGTATTTAAAAAAAAAAAGCCAGTAGTAAATAAAATCACAGTAAAATCTTGTTCCTTTTTACTTTGTCGGGGAGTATAAATGACCGGGGAGATTATCACTGTGTTATAAGATAGGGATACTGTGCACTGGGCTATGAAAGCTTTGAAACTCTAGCTGTGGTTACAGTAGCACTCAGGGTGAATATTGTTTATGGATTTCAGTCACCTAGAACTCTGGGTGGCACAATGTGTCGTTTGTGGGTTGCAACCCATTTGATTAGAAAGGTACGTACCTGTTGTTCAGAGAAAACAGTTCTATTTGCGCTTGTGGCTGCCTTGTGCTAGATGAATAATAGCACTTCTGCGTTTCATCTGTGTATCTGCATTCAAGGGAGCCCATTGGTCTTTTGCCTCAGGTTCTCTCTTTGTAAACAAAAAAAACAAAAACCTGTCTTCACTGCCAAAAAAAAGTGTGTGTGTGTGCATTGAGATAGTGAATGATGTAAAATCCTAGTGGAGACAAAAAGCATAGGTAGCTTTTTACCTGCATGCAGCTAGACGAAGTCAATTCCAGTACCCCCTGGGGTTGACCTGGTCTAGCTCCATGCAGGTAAAAACTCCCTATGCCTTTGTCTCCACTAGAATTTTACATTGTTTGCTATCTCAACGTACAAATGTGCTGTTTTTGCAGTAGATACTCAGAGATTTTCCTTGTGGGTGGAAGGATTAGGCCTTGTCCACACTGTAACAGCGTACACTTGAGTGCTTCAGCGTAGACGCTACCTACGCTGATGGAGAGGTTGTCCCATCGTTTTAGGTAATCCAGCTCTCCGAGAGGAAGCAACACTGTCTACACAGAGACTTGGGTCGGCTTAACGTCCCTGAACGATGTTGTTAAACCAAGCAAATTTTCTAGTGTAGACCAGCCCTAAATTAGTGTTTAAAAATTGTGCCTACACAGGAAGGTTGGGCTCTGAGTATTTCAAGGCCAGTATGGGTTCCCTGAAAAAGCAAATGAGTTAAAAGATAGGGCGGGAGGGATAGCTCAGTGGTTTGAGCATTGGCCTGCTAAACCTAGGGTTGTGAGTTCAATCCTTGAGGGAGCCATTTAGGGAACTGGGGTAAAAATCTATCTGGGGATTGGTCCTGCTTTGAGGAGGGGGTTGGACTAGATGACTCCTGAGGTCCCTTCCAACCCTGATATTCTATGATAGGTGAACAGCTCAGCTGTATTAATGTCTCACAGCTAGCAAGCTCCTTGGCTCAAAGCATAATGGCTGCTGGAATATACAGAAGACAGAGCTGACACAATGGGCCATGTATCACAAAATCCTCTTTCTCTCTAGTGAAAACAACACTGGCAAGGAAATCTGAGACTGTCTCCCTCAGATAACTTGGCTGGAGACCTGGATAGGATTCCTAGTTCAGCAAATTGGTCAGTGTGTGTTCTCAGATTCTGCTTTAGTGACCAGAAAAAAATGACTGTACTCTCCCCTTTTGGTATGTTTTCCATCTTAATGAGGATGGGAAGTAGTTTGACTTGCTATCAGGCTCAGAAATGCTGGCTCAGAGAGTAGACATTTCTGTTCTATCTTTGTTGTTCTACTGTGTTCTCCAGCATGATATCTGAGCACCTCATTAGTCTTGAGGAGTTTATAATCGAGGTTAAACTAAGCAGTTGGCCGATTCTAATCAAACCATTCATTGAAAGATTCTGGGTTGAGAAATGCTGTTGGTTACTTTCACTTTTCCCAGCGGTGAGTCAGAAAGGTGGAGGTCTTTTCAGGTAATGCAGGTGAATCTGCCCTCTTAGTAGGAGACATTAGTCATCTCTGAATGAAGACTGGCAGGGACTGGAGGCTTCAGATCTCCTTTCTCCCCATCAGATGGCTAAACTGAATTGAATTCCTCATCGTAATCATCGTTTAACATCAAACAGATGTTAAAGTAGGCCTTGGCAGTAGGGCTTTGCCATGTGTCTGCCTCAGTTTTCCAGCCTATATAACAAATGACTTAAGCTAGATCGCAGCCCTGAGGGGTAGGTAACATGGTTACATCCCTTTGCTCTCCTGCACAGGAGGGTGCAACTGCAGTGCTAAGTGTTACTATCTTCTGTGGATGCTGAATGCTCAATATTCCTACTTCTAACAGTTGCTGATAGAAAGTAAACAGCAAACACATCTGGCTCAGAGTAGAAAAGGGGATGTGCACTCAGGGCGGAAAAACACTGCAGACTAAGAGTAGAAAAACAATGTACAATCAAATATACAAATAGTTTTGATACAGGTGATTAAAAACAATCCATCTGTCACCTCGTACAACACATACAACGAACATTTTTAAACAGGATCTGGGGATGTATCACAAGTCAACTCATCCCCCTGGGAAATTTTGTAAGAGCAAACTTCTCTCTTGCACATGTAGGTCTGGGAAGGTTTCAGCTGAGGCACATGTGGAGGGTTTGAATGTTATCTAGGGCACTGCATGACACACCAGTGTAAACCTAAACAGATATAGGGAGAGATTGAGGCTTTTACAGAAGTCTCTCTGCGTGATTACCACACTGGAAGACCCAAGCCACTTTTGGAAGTGGGTTATTGCTATTTAGTGTAATATGTGGCCCTCTTGAATAATTTGGAGGGGCAATGAGTGCTGATTTAAAAAAAAAGAAAAAAAAGTAAATACTCCAGGTAGAGTGATGAGGAAGCCATCTCATTTATGTAGACAGTGCCACTCCCGTGGGAACAGGCTGTGATCCTGTCTTAGTTCATTGTCTTACAACAGGAAGTCAAACAAGGGTTACCAGCTCAGTGGGTGATCTCATGGTGTGAGAGGTTGTATGGTGGCAAAGCAATACCTGTCTCCACCCCCTACTGGTTTCACAGAGCTCGGACAGAGGCCTGGTTCCCAGCTCCATGGACAGTTGGAATGAAGGTCTGTTAAGGAGGTGGTTGTAGCTGCTGGACACAATGGGAATGGACCAGTACCCTGATCTCCGTTCCTTGTCTCTCGTTCCCATCTTGTTCTCCAGAATGGGTGCTGAATTGGACAGCTGAGCTGTCCTGTCCTTGGCTAGTACCTGTGCTAATAGTGGTCTGGTGAGACCTCCTCCCTTGCTGCTCTTGACTACTTATTACAGAGAAGGCTCTGAACGACAGTGCCTGCTGCATGCTTCACCCTAGTTCTGTCGGCATGAGCAGCTCTGAATTGTTTAAGGGCAGGGAAGGGCTGCTCACCGTTGCAGTCAGCGCCGATCCTCCAACACTTTTCAACTCTGTCTGTTAAAGCTTTTCCATGAGTGTCTTAAAAAAACATTACTGGTAACCCCCTTCAGGCTGTGAATGCACATCCAGCTTTATCGGTACCCCAGGTGAATGAAGGCCTGTCCCCTACCCTTCCTCTTAATGACAGAGCAAGGAGAAGAGATGCTAGTGGTTTGGCACCCTTGTAGGCTTTGTTTCACATTTTGCCAGTTAGTCAGAATCACTCTGATTAAAGCCCTTGAATTTCAACCCCACCATTGTCCCGGCTCTGGCTTTTTTATGCCAAGTGGCCCAGTGGTTGGCATGTTGAAGTGGAGGGGTCTGACAGTCCCTGCACAGAGAAGGTGGAGATGGAAGAGACCCTGTAGGTCCCATGTTTTCCATAGACACCAAAGTATTTGTCAAAATGAATCCGGTTGCATAGATAAATGAAGGACAGGCTTGTTTGAAAGCAGTGCTCAGTCCTTACATGCTCGCTGGAACGAGGCATGGACCAGCCCTGTTCCGTCCTTCCAGGTCATCACCTATCTTCAACCAGATCTAGTTTTAAGAGGATTGGTAGAGCTGCCTTTGAGCAATAGTTACGGGCCTTGGTGCTATTCTTCATTACAGGACTCCCGCACGCTGCATAACTGAATTGTTACCATTCATACATTGATACATATCCAAGCTGCCTTGGCTGAAATAGCTTCCTCTGCTGACCAGGCACGGCCGTTAATCTGATGTGTCCTTGGGCGGCGTGATGGACGCAGTGAGGCCAAGGTACTCTGGATTCTCGGCAGTTGGAGTCGTGGTGAAGCCATTGGTTGTGGAGTCCGGTTCGGCAGGGTTGACTTTGGAAGGGTCATGGTTCCAGTAGTATGGGTTGTCAAAGGCCTGTGTGAAAGCACTCGCCAAGGAAAGGTCGTGTGCGGTCAGGTACTCCGGATTCTCCACAGCATTGGCAAAGCTGCCTTGGAAAGGGTTCTTTGGTTCCTTGATTAGCCCGTTCTTTCCCATGTGTCCCTTTGGCTTCTCCAGCGTGGACACCTGGGATCTTTGGTGCTTGCTAGGCGAGAGGCAATCCTCCATCTGGTTCACGTACTCTACAAATGGGAGACAAAACGTCTAATGAATCATGGAAACTGGGCCTCTTTCACAATGCCCCATGCAGCTTGGAGCCCTGGGGGTGATGCAGGACAACTCCGTCCTGTTTGCTCTTGGTACTTTGTAAAGCCTAGCTTTGAAATCAGTCCACCATGTCCCTTTGGGGGCATTGCTTCCCAACCAGGGTAGCTTTATTCTGCTTTCCTTTGCAGCTTCCTCTAGTGGCCATTACCCTTAGACAGGACAGGGGGCTGGATGGCTCAGATTGTCTGGAAAGTCCTGTATTCCTGAGCGATCAAACTTCCGCTGCTGTTCAGTTTGAATTTGCCCTTGCTCCATTTCATCCTTTTGCTCTCAGCTGTGTGACACTAAACGGTTCCTCCTGGAGGTTCACACCCTTTAGATTTTGGTTCCCTTAGGGGTTTGGGAGGTGAGATTTTATACTTCAACTATCTCCCTTGCTGCCAGTCTTCCTAAGCTCATGATCCCTCTGCCCTGGTTTTCATCTGACTTTGTTTTACCTTTTCATCACTTTTCTCCCCCAGTGCAGAACAGCTTGTTTTAACGCCTTCCTTCCAGGCCCAGCCTGGAAACTCAGAGAAATGGCCTAACTCCAAAGCTATAAAGCAGCAAAGCTGTAGGCGATGCCAACACTGCATCTCTAGGGCCGAGCACGGGCATCTTTGCAAGAGTCGCAGGTGGGGGCTGTGGGGTTGGCATGACCGATTTTGGGACGCACGAGCAGCTTATCTAGTGCTGGATGGTTCCACCCAGTTGGCACAGTCTTTAAATTCACAACCACCCTGTGTCACGCTTTCTTATACTCCAGCCTCAAGCAATTTCTGATCATGGCCTAAGGAAGGAGTGTTTCTGTATAATGCTATGCCCTTTGAGGGGACTGGCCTGAGAAATAGGGGAGACAGGGTCAATTTCCTGCTCCACCACACCTCCCTCCTTGCCCTGAAACCGTGGGCAAGTCACTTAGTTCTCAGTTCCCCATCTGTGCCTCTCAGGGGGTTGTGAGGATAATTACATGGCCGTCTCTTACTCTGATGGAAATACTGGAGATAGCACTTTTAAAGTACTCATTTCAGAGGGGGAATCTGAGGCAGAGAGGGGCAGAGGACTTGCCTGAGATCACCCAGTGTGTTGATGGCAGAGCTGGGTACAGATCTCCATCAGCTGAGTCCTAGTTCTGTGCATTTGCCCCAAGAACACCTCCCCTGCTGATGCTCAGCTTAGTCCCTGGTCAGAAAAGGGCAGTTTCTGCAGTGGAGGGCTGGGCCAGACCTCCATACCTGGAGCTATGCTGCAGGATGCCGGGCTGCTGTAACTCTCTGATTCCAGCCCCTCGTTCTTGTCACTTGAGACGCTAGTGGGGTCCTCGCTGTAGCGCTGGAGGGTGCTGGCCTCCCGCACAGGCGGGCTCTGAAGGGCTTTGCTCGCCACGTAGTCCCTGTCGAACATGTCGGGAGTGGGGCCCTCCGACTGCTCCAAGAGAGCCTGGCCCAGGTACGGGTAGTGGGCCGAGTCCTCTGCCTCCTCCGCATCCATCTGGGTCTCTGTCGTGCTCTAGGGAGTGGGAGAAGAACAAAGCGGGAGGAATGATTGCTGAGGACCTTCCTCCTGAGCCAGCTCTGCCTGTGAAGCTGGGATTCAGGCATCCAGCAAGCCACAGGGAGAGGAGTTGCTTTTACCCCTCAGGTGAATGAAGGCAGCATTAGCAGCACAGCAGCTTATTACCTACTGGGCTGGACGAGGTCAGAGCCAGCCTGGAGGGAAGACAGTTTCTGAGTCACCAGCGCCCCCCTCTGCAGCACCTGCCATTCTCCCAGCCAGTCCTGACTTGCTTTCACCTTGTGAATTCTCACCCGCACACAGCCCAGCGGCTGGCTCGGCAGCCTGGTCTGGAACGCCGCGGTATGGATAACTGAAGGCCCCGCAGTTGAGTGCGCCACACTTACCCTGGTGGAAGGGATCCGGCTGCGGTAGCTGGTGGCGGGGTCTGCATTGAAGAAACCCTGGTGAGGGACCAGGTACTCCTCAGCATCCACCAGATCCTGCATGTCCTCCTCTTCCAGCAGGGCACGGTAGAAGGTGCTGTCTATGGGGCTGGCCGGCCCCATCATGTCGTCATTCTGTAGCGGGCAGAGGAGGGGAGTTTAGGGCATTTCACCCTCATTCTCATGCTCTACAAAGCACCAAGGACTCCCCAGGCTGGGATCACAACTCCAGGGCAAGTGGGCGGGCAGGATGATACTGCTGGGAAATTAGCCCTTTAGCTGCTAGTCCTTCTCGCAGCCTCTGTGTATGGGTGATTAATGGCCCCAAAAGGACGTCCCTTGAAGGTTGGAACTATTTGTGCTTCTGTGGCATGTTCCATCACAAGATCCCCAATACGGGATGGACGTTCATCCTCCCCATGCCCCTGGGAGTAGGTCGGCGTTATCCCTCGGCTACAGAAGGGGAACGTGAGCTACAGCAAAGTGACTCGCCAGAGGCTGCACAGTGAATCAGAGTCAGAGCTAGAACCCAGGAGTCCTGGCTTGTCATTCCCTGCCCTACACCACACTTTAGCTTCCCAGCTGGTAGAGAAGAACCCCAAGCCTGGACTTGCTGAGGAGCTGAATAGGGTGGGTGAAGCCAGCACACTTACTGGCTGGGTTGGAGTGTGAGTCCCCTAGTGGTGCCCCCACAGCAGGCCAAAGACTGAAAGATTTTGGGAACCAAGAGGTGGGGAGGGAGATGGCTGGTGCCCGAGCCTCTCACTGAGAGACAGACACACTCCCTGCCAAGAGCTGTGTAGTGACCTAAGCTGCTTCCACATACCTGGATGACCACAAAGCGCTGTGGGTCCCTTGCCATACGGGAGAACTCGGTGACCAGCTCCCGGAACTTGGGGCGACACTCTGAGTCGATCATCCAACCTTCGGGCAGGGAGCAAGGCGCCAGTGAGCCCAAGGCATGTGCACCACAGGCGAGACTGTGCTCTCTGATACAGGAGCAAGGACTAGTTCTAGGGGCCTGGTGAAGACGCCTCCCAGCCCTTGTGACCCTCTCCTCGGAACATGCCTGAGCGTCGCCTCGGCCCCAGGAGGCTGCAGCACCAAGGCTGGCTTGAAGGACTCTGTTGTGTGTGGTGGGGTCCATCTTGCCTGTTTACCCTCTGTCCCAATTAGGATTTGGCAAAGCTCCAGTCCCCGTGCCCAGAAGGTAGCCAAGCTCACTCACCCAGGCCCCAGGCCAACCGTTGGCCTGCCCTGCAAAGACACCCTGCCCTCTGGGACTGGTTGAACAGAGCTGGCTATTACCCATCTCAGAGGCTAGGCCCCAGGGTCTTTACCCAGCAAATTCACCCTCAAGCCTTGGTCGCGTAGTAGCAAAAGGAACCCCATCCTCTGAACCCTGGAGCCTTTTCTTCAGAGCCTTCTGCTGAGGCTCCAAGACCAAACGTGCCTCCCACCAGTACAACCCAGAAGTGGAGAATGGTGGGGGGTGGCTAGCGGATGCCTGTGACAGTTAGGGCCCGCCGTACATTTCACCATGATCATGTAGACATCGATGGTGCAGATGGGAGGCTGGGGCAGCCGCTCTCCCTTCTCCAGGAGGTCAGGGATCTCTCGGGCCGGGATCCCGTCGTACGGCTTGGCACCAAAAGTCATCAGCTCCCAGACAGTCACTCCTGGAAAGACAGGCTCATCAGGGCCAGGAGCAATGGGACTTTCACCCCACGTCCCTTGCAGCTAGGGATCCCAGAGACAACGCAACGTACCGTAGCTCCAGACGTCGCTCTGGTGTGTGAATCTCCTGCGCAAGATGGACTCCAGAGCCATCCACTTGATGGGAACCTGGGGCCGGAAAAACACAGAGCAGACTGAGCCTGTTCATTTCATCCTTGCCTTGTCATGTGTTCAGCAGCAGAGAGAAACAGGATGGCCACTAAGAGCTGCCTGCAGATATAGGCCAGGCTCTCTAGTCAGACTACATCACGCATGATGCACCATTCTCTCCTCTGGGTAAGGGAACATGGTGCATCATGGGAAGAGCCTGATGCATAGCGGAGAATAGATGCAGTAGGGACCGAAATTACAGCTGCTGTGAGGCCCCATGGCCACATTTAGGAACGAAGGAATTTCGGGGTTGGGCTAAAATATTTTGCATTTAGATGTTGTGCTAAGAATTTGAGGTTTTGGACCAGTCTCAGCCAAGAGCTTGGCCATCCATCACAGGCCTTGTCAGCCCTCAACAGCAAAACAGCCAGCAGGACCTGATGGCAGGAGGGAGGTAGCAGAGAGCTGCTAGGTCCACGTAGGGCAGGGGTTCTCAAACTGGGGATCATGTTATTACACGGGGTGTTGCGAGCTATCAACCTCCACCCCAAACCCTGCTTCACCTCCAGCATTTATGATGGTGTTAAATATAAAAAAGTGTTTTTAATGTACAAGGGGGAAGGTCGCACTCAGCGGCTTGCTGTGTGACGGGGGTCACCAGTACAAAAGTTTGAGAACCACTGGTGTACGGCCACTGAACGCAGAGCAGCCGTGTACCGGGCTAGTTCCAGCACGATGCTCTCCGAGAAGGGTGGGGGGGAACGGCCTCAGATACATCATTTAGGTTTATGTCCCCAGGGTTTTGACTGCAAGATGTACCCCTGACCTGGCCTGTCCAGATGGACATGGCTGGACCTACAAGGGCTTGTGGGTGTGTCAGTTTCTGCAATTCAGAGGCCTGGCAGCAATGAGCTGGAACAGTGCATGGAGTCAGCAGCCCCCTCATCCAGCACAGCCACTCGGCTCACTCGCTGCCACATTCGAGGGACACAGAATGGCAAAGAGGCCGCAAGCGTTAGCACCCAAGGAATAAATTACAGTGAGGGCCCCTCCCAAATCTATGCACCCCAGGGGGGCCCTGAAATGGCCTTGGTTTGGTTAGCTGCCCCTTTGGATGGGATGGGGTTAATGCAGGAGGCTCTCAGCCAGTTCCCCATGTGCCCAGCCAGTGCTGGCAGCTCATGGTTGCCACATGATACCAGCGAGCCATTGCTGTGGGGACGTGTGGTACAGGGTGTCTCTGAGTAAAGGGTTGGGGTCTGGGCCCCTCCCCTGAGTAAAGGGTTGGGGTCTGGGCTTCTCCCAGTCCAGTTCCCTGGTACCTCCCACCTGGCTCACCTTCCCCCCGTCCGCGTGGTACTCTGTTTCATCAATGTCCAGCAGCCGGGCCAGGCCGAAGTCCGTGATTTTCACGTGGTTGGGGCTTTTCACCAGGACGTTGCGAGCAGCCAGGTCCCGGTGCACCAGCCGCACGTCCTCCAGGTAGCTCATCCCCTGAGGGGGGGAGGAGAGGGGAGAGAGGAACCATCATGGAGACCTGTAAGTGCCTCAGCCCCATGGTGGAGTTCTTGGGACCCAGCTGGTTTGAGCCACACCTCGTCCAGCCCGGCGCCCCCCCCTTCCCCATTAGTAGTGCTCTGCACATCAGAAAATCTGAAAGCACTTTATAGACATTAGCCCCATTTTATAAATGGGGAAGCTGAGGTACAGAGCAGGAAAGAGACTTGCCTAAGACCATCCAGTGAGTCAGTAGCATAGCCAGGTACAGAATACAGAGGTCCTGATGCCCACCCTGCTGCTCTAATCAATACTCCCCCTTCATTTATGGCTGGCCATCCTCCGCTTGTACTAACCCCCGTGGCTGGAAGCAGCCTGTCTCTTGTGGACCTAGGACTGGCGAAGCAGCTGCTGTGGCCATGTATCATGGGTGGGGTAGGAAACAGCAGCCGTGTTTTGATATTGATCACTTCCTATGTTTGCGCAGCACCTTTCAGCCTGAAAGAGCCAAACAGGCTAGACGAACGATGCACCTCCAGGGATAATACAGCCACCTCTGGGGAGCGAGGGGCAGTGTGAACGACCAGCACACTGCGATTTCAAGAAGAGATTTTTGGCCTCAGGATCCTGCGGCAACCCCCTTCCCAGCTCCATGCTTACAAGCCTGGCCATGGGGTCTTTAACACCCACGCAGAGCAGAGGGCACCTCAGGGCCTGGGAATCCTCTCCGGTGGGACGGCTGCGTTGGCCCTGCTGGCATGTGAACCTGTGATTTGTGGGTGGCAGGAAGGTGCCTGATGCTGGTTGTCGCCCCGGCCTCTCTGGCAGGAGAGCTGCAGCTGAACCCCCTCGCCCAACCCTGGGCTCTTCCTACCTTTGCGATCTGCACACACCAGTTGAGCAGGTCCTGGGAGCCGATGCGGTCCTTGTTCTCCCGCACGTAGTCCAGCAGGCAGCCGTAGGGCATGAGCTGGGTGACCAGCTGCACCGTGGAGGTGAGGCAGATGCCTAGAAGGCGGGAGACATAGGGGCTGCCCACGCCTGCCATCACATAGGCCTCCTGGGGAGGAGAGAAACTGGCTTGGAGCAAAATCAACCCCAGCAGGACTCAGCTTGGGCACCACAGGGGAGACTCCTGCCAGGAGCCCAGACCCGAGAGCTGGCTTCCCACTCCCCTGCACCACGGAAAAACCATGTGTGGTTCCACAGGGCAGAGACTCGTGGCCCTGCCCAGCTGCACCTGCCAGCTGGGTTTCGATTTCCACAGCATGACGCAGCCAAGTCTGGGGCCTTGCAGCAGGGAGATCAAAGAGCAGAGCTGCAAGGAAAAGACGGTGGACGAGATGGGTCCCTTGCTTCTCCTGCCACAAGTAATGATTCTGCAACAGCGGGTCACACAACAGCCTATCCCTCTCCAGCAAATGGACATGCTGGGATGCACAGGCCCAATTTGGGGGCGGAAGTGGCGTATGGACACAGGGAAATAAGCGTAGGCACTGACTTTGGTAGCTTAGTGGGGAAAGTGCCCTGAGCTGGAGAGTTTGTACCCGCTACCCACAGCCACGGATGGGAGCAAACCCAACGTGTCAGCCTAGGAGGGACCCAGTGGCTCAGTAACACTGAGCGAAGCCTAGTCTGGTGGTCAGGGCACGGCTGAGCCTGGGAGGCTGGGTCAGCGTCCTTCTGCACCTGTGCAGTGCTGGCACATGTGCCCCCAGGGCAGGTGTGCCCACCACAGCGCCCATCTCCCACTCACATCCAGGATCTCCTTGTTGGCCTTGGGTGACGTGTTCTCTCTCAAGACTTTAATGGCCACGGGGATCTTCACGCTCTCGCCGTCGGGGATCCAGATGCCCTGAGGGGAGGGAGGGATGGTGAGGGCACTCGCTGGGGCCACACCTCAGGGCTCAAATGGGCGGTGCAGAGGCAGTGCTGAGGAGGGCTGAAGATGCAGCCGTGGGGACAGACACTCGGGAGGGAGGGTAGAGACGCTTTCCAGTGTGTCCTTTCCCTCAGTGCTGCCTCACCCTCAGCCAGCTCCCCATCCCTCTCCTAGGTCCTGCAGAGCAGCAGCCTGGCCCCAGTTCCCCGCTGCCCCCCCGCTCCGCCCATCTCCGCCTCACCTTATACACGGTGCCGAAGGCCCCGGAGCCCAACACTTTCACTTTCTTCAGCTCGGTCTCCTTCAGGATCCGCATCTGGGCTTGATTGGGGAGGGCCCCGCTGGGGGTCAGCGGCTCCACCAGCTGTGAGGGGTGGGGAGGAGGGTCTTATGTCAGTGAGGATGCCAGCTGGGCTGCCTCAGGCCCCAGGTGACACGGAGACTCAGAACCCAGGATTGACCCCTCTGCATGGCACCTTCAGGCTCTGCCCCAGAGCTCATGGTGGGGCAGCTGTCTCTCCTGTGGGCGGAGGGGGAGCGTCTGGGCTGTCCCCACTGGAAGATGGCAGGAGGAGTGGCTGTGGGGTATGCCTTTCTAAATTACCTACACACTTTGCATGGGCCTAACCTGGGCACTGGCCACGAGGAGCACCCAGGGTGGTCAACATCCTCCATCCCTCTGCAGTAACCTGCCCACCAGTCACTTCTGCCCAGAGCCTCCCTTGGCTCAGCTGGGATCCTCTGGCCGCTCAGGTGCCCTGGGAGGCCTTGCCTCATTACCAGGCACTGCCACGAGTGCCACTGGAAGCCTGCCTGAGTGTGCAGGGCGGGTGCTCAGGCTTGTGGTGCTGTCCATACCTCGGTCTCCTGCAGGAGGCGCCGCATGGCATGCTTCCGCTCCTGCTGCCGCCTCCGCTTAATGCACACGACGATGATCAGGATCAAGACCAGGGCCAGGAGGGCGCCAACCACGCCGGCTATGATGGACGTCACCTGGCTGGGAGAAGGGGGAGGCTGTTGGATGGGCTGGTTCCACTGCAGGGGCCAGTCTAACCTGCGGGATTGGCTCTCTATGGGGGAACGGGGGACAGGGACATGAGGAGACTGTAAAATCCAGGGCCTTCTCCTAAAATGAGCCCCCACGGGTGGCCCATTTCAAAGCTGTGGCTCGAGACTCCCTGGTGGCCAGGTGGTTAAAGGTCTGCCTAGGAACAGCCCCTGAGGCTGGGAAGGCTGCGAGGGGGACAGAGCATCTGGCCCCATTGGCCAAGCCTTGTCCCCTGCCAATCAGCTGCAGAAGGGATTCCCCTCTGGTGCTTCCTGGCAGAGCGCAAGGGGGATGCAGGTACATATGGGGTAGAGGGATGCTGAGCAGAACGCAGATGGCATCAGCTCCCCCCAGGGAGAGGTGGACCCTGGCTACTGCCCAGGGTGCAGCCTGCCTGGGAGGTTGGCACAGAGGGGGCTGGGCAGATGGGGATGCAGTACCTCGGCTTCTGATCCATGGGGCAGCCGTCTTCATCCCGGATCGTGCACCTGGGGAAGGACCCAGAGACATTGCTTTGTTACTTGACGGGAGGCAGAAGTGCCATCGAAAATCCTCCCATGGCCTTGGTTTCACTGCCAAGCAGTGGGGCATCCTGCTGGGCTGCGTCCCATGGGTCCCCATGCCAGTTTTCTCCCACCTGCAAACCTCTGCCCATCCCCACCTGCTTCGCCCCACTTTGCTGTCTCCTCCTAGGCCAGGCTTGGCCCTTGGGATGCGCTGAATACTGCAAGCAAAGAGCAATGCTCCGTCTCAGCCAGCGCCCGTACTCACGAGTGGCTGCAGTTGGTGGGGCACAACCGGCAGACACCATGTTCATCCGGATACTTCCAGATGGGCACAAAGGAGGAATCGGCCTTCACCCCACTTGGGCACCTCTCCACGCAGTACTGGGCATCTCTGTAATGGGCGCAGGCCATGCACTGGTCCGCCTCCTGCCAGGAAGGATACAGAGTGAGCACCGTGGGATTGGGGGCGGGGAGGGAATGAAGAACCCAGGAATCCGGGGTCAGTCCAAAGCCTTGAGACATAGTAGAAACTGGTTGGGAATGCAGATCCCCTCCCCCATCCTAAAGGGGCTTTCACGCGATCTGCCAACCCTCCAGGCATCCTGGGCAGCTCCTCACCGATCCATGGCAGGTCTCCGTGCCATTCTGGGGCAGGCACTCGGGGTGGCAGGAGAGGCAGCGTGTCCCGTTGACATGTTCCCGGACGGCCCTGCCAGGAGAAAGAGCCTGAGCCAGTTGCTGCACAAAGGCACATTTCACCCTCACCCCACGGTGCCTGTTGATGGGGCAGGACCAGCCCAGCTGAGGATCAGGCAGCAGTGGGAGGGCAGAGATGTGCCCCTTCCCCTCTTCCCCCCAGGGCTGACAGCTGCCTCTGCGACCAGGGGCCCAGCTTCAGATCCCTAAACTCAGGGCTGGAATGTGGTGCCTCATGGGGGAGGCTCTGCTTGCTGTCCTGTAGGCTGACCTCCCCCAGCCATGCCAGAGCTGGCCCGCTTCCTTCCCAGGGGCTCCCAGGGCGCCACATTGTGGGCAGGGCTGGGATCAGGGCAGTGCCCAGCAGGGTTGTTCCCTGCATTGGTAAAGGACCGGGCAGCCACTCAGGACCCTGCACGATCCGAAGGGAGGGTGTGATGGGGAGGGGGAGCAGGTTGGGGATGGCTCCTAACCTGCCCCCTGCTCCCACCAGGCACAGGCCGGTGAGCAGCAGCTCCAGCACCCCATCTGCTGCCCTGCTCCACCCTGATCAGCAAGATCCTCCCTAGGGGAGATACCCAGGGAGTTTCCTCCCATGCATTCTATCCTCAAGGTCCCTTGGAGACACCCCAAACCCAGGCAGGGCTGCGCTATCAGTGCCAAAGGAAAAGGGGCCTGGCCCAGGGACTTGGTGGCATCCTCTGCCCCCATTGCATCCAGCCACAGTGCCAAAGCCTCCCCCTTCTCCCTCTCACATGGATCCCCCCAGGAGGCTTGCCGCGCACAGACATGCAATGAGCCCCCCCCGCTTACCCGTCCAGAAGGTTGCAGGACTCCACACACTCCTGTCCACGCAGGAACTGCTCGCAGGCCAAGCACTGTGTTGGGCCCGGCCCCCAGCACTGCCCCTTGGCGCAGAGGTGGAAGCACACCAGCCCCTCGTTCTCTGAGGGGAGGATGCCACAATTAGCACTTGGAGCCCAGCCTGTCCCCGCCGTCCCCTGGGGCAGCCAGACCAGTGGCCTTTCCCAGGGGAACGCAGACTCCACCAGGCACAGGCCAGCCATGGATGTCAGTGCGGAATTTGGTATCAGCGTGACAGCCAGGGACACATGGTACTACGTGGCACTGGAGAGCATCCATTGGCACCCAGCTAACACGGCAGTGCCACTCAAAGCCCAGGTGAGTTGGGCATAGGAGGAGTCCCTGGGTGGGGCAGAGAGCCGGACAGAGCCCTGGCAGAGGCCCCCACCCCTTACCACACTGCTCCACAGGCTTGTTGTTAGTCTGGAACAGCGTCTGGCGCCGGTTCCTGAAGATGGCTTTCCAGGGCACCTTCTGGAGGAAGCAGAGGTTGGGGTTCTGGTGGACCAGCACCATCCCGCTGCTGATCTCCTGCAAGGAGCGCAGGCCCAGTGAGACGATGGACAGGTTCTGCAGCGTCAGGGAGTAGGCACCGCTGCAGAGAGACGTTGACAGGCACGGGGTGAGCCAGGAGGGGAAGGACAATGAAACAGGACTTAGAGGGTCCCTGCCAGCCCCACACTCTGAGGGGCTCTGGATCTGGGTCACACCCTCCCACGTGCTCTCTCTAAACCACAAACCGTGAGGGTGGCTTTTGTGAGCTGGCATCTGGGCAGAGATACACCAAGCTCATTCCACGTCTGGCAAATTCCAGCCACTGGGTTCATCTCCAGGCTTCCACCCTGAAAGGCCCCATTACCACTGCTCTTGGGGAGGATCGGAGGACTGGCTAGTACCACAGCCCCTCCAGTGACCAAGAGAACTGGGCACATCCCCAACTGCTTTCACAAGGCTTGCGAGGCCCATCCGTTCTCCAGATCCCGTCCTAGGGCCTGTTCCTTCCCACCCCATGTCTCTGCTGCTCACTTGTGAAGCACTCGGCCTCGGATGATCCGGAGGTTCTGAAAGATGCTCAGGTCTGGGAAGGTCTCAGGCCAGGACTCGATGTATAAGAAGCCTGTGAAATGGAGCAGGAAGGTGTGTCCTTATTCATGCGAGCAGCGGCCTCCCACCAGCTGGTGGTGGGTAGGTTCCCAAACTCCTCAGTGACTGAGAGGTGCAGGGCCCAGGCCTGCCTCCTATGGGCGCCCCCCCATGCTAAGCAAGGTGGCTTAAGTTTCTAGGGCAGGAGCGTGTGACCTTTAGCCAAGGCCCCACTGCTAGGAGGCCCCTGGGGTGGCTTTGCTGCTGAGCCCCGTCCAGTGACTTTGCAAGCGAGCGAAATGGAAACAGGAGTCATTTGCACATCACAGATGGAGGCTGCATCATGCTCTCGGTGGGCACCGGCCAGAGACGTGGATGAGTGAGCCCGGGCGCTAAGCAGTCCTCACCCACCTGTCAGCTCCTCCAGGCTCCCGAAGCTCTTGAGCTGCTCTGGCTTCAAGGGTGCAGTGTTGGTGGCGGGATCCCTGTTTTAGAAGGAACATGGTTGGGGAGGGGGATCCTTAGAGGTGTAAGCCCTTGGGACCATGGACATGGGAGGCAGTGGCTACCCTGCAGCCACGCAGTCGCAGGTGCTGCCTGGCCTGATGGGCTACAATCTCTGCGAGGCCCAGCTGGATTTTGGAAGAGAAAACGGATGCTCTGGGGGGGGAGCCCCTGCTCACATCCGCTTCATGCCCCGTGACCCACTCACATGCACACTCGCCTCGGGCCTGCAAGACTAAGCCCAAGGGAGGTTTCAGTTTCCAAAAAGGCCTGACCTAGACAGGACTGTAATGGACTGGCTGGGGTGTGCACTGCTGCCTCCTCCTGGATAGAATCAGAACCATTCAACTGTGTGGCATAGGCCCTACACTGATAATGGCGATTCCCCTTTGGCTCATGCATTAAGGGCCTGGGCTTTGGAGAAGAGACTCCCCTGGTGGCCAGATAGCTGAGCAGGAGTTAGCAAGCTCCTGGTGCCCCCTCCCCCCGCCCCCACAGTGCTCCAACATGCCACACACGCACCTCCTTCACCCAGGACATACGAGACCAGAACTGGGCCCCTCCTACCCACAGGGCCAGTAACTCCCCTGGAGCAAGCCAGCAGGAGCTGTGCTGAGCTTGTCTGGGCTGGACAACTGGCAGTGGAGATGGGGGCACCTGGCACCGCTACTCACCCCGTGAAGGTCTCGGGCAGGAAGGCCAGGCTGCCAAAGATCTTGGTGCAGTGGGCAAAGTGCTGGATGTTGGAGGAGTTGACGGCTCGGACGCCCTTCAAGAAATCCACGCCCAACCCATAGCAGCCTAGGAGAGAGCAGGGCGGGGGGCTAAGAGGGGTTGGGAGGGAATCCTGGTGTGGAATAACCCTGCACTGACCACCCATGTGCTTCCATTCCACCCATCAAGCCTCAGAATGGAGACACCCTTGCAGCCCCCCAGACCTTCACGCGGTTCCCTCTCCTCAAATCCAAAGAATCCCATGCTCCTAAACTGCTTGATGTGCCTCCCCTGGTCCCTCCGGGAGAGGGGCTCCCCAGGGCGGGGCACAGGGGATAGGGGAACATTACCTTCCGGGCAGGGCTTGCTGCACTTCTCACACTTCTGCACACTGTCCGTGCTCACCTCCTGGTTGTCCTGGGGACACACCAGCGTGCAGGAGCCCACCTCCGTGGCCAGGTAATTGTCTGTGGGAGGGGGAGACATGGAGAGGAAAGATGGCCCTGTGGTTAGGGCATTAGCCTGTGACTCAGACTTTCCGTCCATTCCCTGCTTTGCCACCGACTGCCTATGGGACCTTGGGCAAATCCCTTCACCCCTCTGGGGCTCGGTCTCTATTCGCCAGGGGGATAAGTGGCACCAGGAGCAGGAGGCATCCAGAGCTACAGTGACGAGATACATGAGTCTGCCCAGCTCACACAGAGCCTGGGTCTGATCTGGGGACTTCACTTTGGTCACCGAGCTTGGATCCCAGACTCTGACCCTGGGCTGGGGGAGGGGAAATGGCCCCACCCCCACCCTCCTGCAGCTAAGAGTAAAACCCCCTTGCTTTAGCTCCCTCCCCATTAACCCCTCGGCTGCTGCATTCCAACACGAAGGGCTTCGTTTGCAATGTGGCTGCTCAGTTAACGGGAATTGCATTGTGTGTTGTGGGGGTTTTGGAGCGGGGGAGGGCTATGGGCTTTGGGCTCCAGGAGTTTGTGGCCCCCTGGGAGCCAGACCCAACTTTGGGAAGTGCCAGTAGAAGCCCCTCCCACCGTCCTGCCCTGCCAGCAGGGGGCACTTTGCAAATGGAGCCCTGGGGGGGGTTGCCCTGGGGGTCTCTCCATGGGGCTAGGGTGCATGGCCAAAGCCCAGCATACACAGCTGGGAGGAAGTGGGGCACCCCACAGAGCCCACCCCCCGGGACCCCTCGGAGGAAGGGGGCTTACAGGGGCACTTCCTGACACAGCTGGCTCCGAAGGTGTAGCGCCCGTCCCGGTTGGGCACCGACTGGAATATGTCCGAGTTGTAGATAAAGAGGGGTGGGCAGTGCAGCTCGCAGATCCCGCTGCGGTTGACGTGCAGGCAGGCCTGGGGGGGAGCCAGCCAGCCAGAGTGTGAGCAGCTGGGACACCCCCCTGCACCAGTCCCTAACCCCCTCTATGCCAACTCCACCAGCTCCAACCAACCTCCCCATTCCATCCCCCACGCGAGTCTCTCTGCACCAATCCACTGCTCCAGCCATCCCCACCGCGCCTGCCCCCTCATGCCCCCACCTGCCACCCTCCCACTCCCACCACGCTAACCCCTCCCCCCCCACACCATCCACTGTGCTAACCCCTCGGCCACGGTCACACCCACGGATGGTGCTGGGGCGGGGGCTGGCACTTACCAGGCAGTCCGAGTGCTTGGGCCCAGTGCAGCCCGCCGCGCACTGCTCGTGGCAGCAGTCCGTGGGCTTCATGCCCTTGCACCTGGGGCACCCGTCGCAGATGCTTTGGGTCACTGGGGCAGAGAGAGAAGTGGGGAGGAACCATGAGGACCTGGATGTTTGGCTGTGGCCGTGTGACAGGCTCTTGGCATCTGGGGGGCTCTGCGCATCCTGAAATCTCCCGTGTTCAATGGATCCATTTCCTCCTCATCCCGCCCCACTCCTGTGTCTGTGCCTCCTTTCTCCACCCCCCAGCCACAGCCTGCGTTTCCCCAACGTGCATCTCCACCAACCGCGTAGCCACACCTCTGCCATCCTCCCCCGGCACCTGCCCCACCCCTCGCTCGTGGCAGGGTTAGAAAGTCACACAGTTCTCCTGGGCACCAACATGCTTGCTTCACCTCCCGGCAACACAGCTCCGGGGGAACTAAGGGGGACTAAGGGGGCCCAGCTCCGGGGGTCTTCGGCAGCATTTCAGTGGCGGGGGGTCCACTCCGGGGGGTTTTGGCGGCATTTCAGTGGCAGGGGGTCCTTCGGTGCTGCGGAAGACCTGGAGCAGACCCCCTCTGCCAAAGTGCCGCCAAAGCTCCGGACCGCCACTGAGTATTCCAATCGGGCCCTGCTTGGCACGGTGCCCCCAGCCCAGCCAGGCTTTGCAGGGTCCATGCCCTATTTGCATGGAGGGCGAGCTAGCCCCATGTGCCCCTGCAGGCCATGGGCGGAGACCTGAGTCCAGCACAGCCTCTCCCCCCGTGCCCAGTGCTCACGTGTCTGGCAGTACTGCGGCCCTTCCCCCCAGCAGTGCCCTTGGGAACAGAAGCGTCGGCAGTCAGCACCTGGACGGGATGGAGAGGAGACCGAGGGCGTTAGAGGATGCCCGAGACTCTGCCCTGGGAGAAAGATGCAGCATGCTTCTGCCTTGCCCTCCTCCCCCAGGCATGGCAACCCCCTGCCCAGGCTCATTGAGCAGCCAGCTGGGGTGCAGGATCCTCTGGAGCAAAGGACTGTGGGGCAGGTGGGGGAGGCTCAACTGTGAGTGGCTGAGTGTCAAGCCTGTGGGAGTCATAAACCAGCCTATTGGGGTGTGCCAGGCTCGGTTCCTGAAGGGTGCAGAGGCCCCACCCCTGGCACCTGGCACAGGAGAGTCCCACATCTCCTCTCCAGAGCTGGAGCCCCACGAACTCGCCCGCAGGCCGGCGCTAGATGGGACAGGCCAGGTCCGACACGCTGGGCATCTTGTCACCCCCGCCAAGGAGGCGGACGATCCCTCCCTCCCTCCCTGGGAGCCGGGTCGCACGTGGAGGGACCCCACCCGGGCACGTACATGTCCTCTCCCTGCTGCTGTTGATCTGCTGGTGCAGGGCCAGGTCGTTGTGTTTGTGGAAGATGTCGCCCCACAGGATCGTCTCCTGGAAACACAGCTGGGGGTTGCCCTCGATGTGCACCCCTCCCTTCAGGATCTCTGGAGCGGGAGGAGGACAGGACAGTAAGCAGAGCAGCAGGGACAGCTACAGGCCTCCCACCCGCATGGCCACTGAGGGAGACTGGGCGATGGGCCAGCAGGTGACCCAGCCCGGCCAACCCCGGTGCTCCCACATGACCCAGCCACGTGACATTCTCCTGGCAGCTGGGGAATCCAGCCCCCAGTCGAGGGGGCCGCAAGCTTATTTGAAATGACATTAGCCAGGCAAAGCGCTGAGGGATGCTCAGAAAGGCCTTTGATCTTGACAGCTTCATCTGCAGCAGCACGGCCGGTGAGGGCTGTCAATCCTCATGCTCCAGGGCACCAGTCAGCTCTCATGGGGGCCAGGAAGAATCTCCCCCCACCAAGCCCAGTGCTGGGCTACTGCATCGCTAGGAGCCTTGTGCATCTGGTACTGGCCATGCTCAGAGAAAGGGGGATGTGTGACTGGTTGGGCCTGCTGGTCTGAACTGGTATGGCTGGGAGGTCAGGATTACCAGGCACTAGTCTGATCCGGTGCAGCACAGGGGATGCCAGACCACATGGAGGAGGGGTCTGATCCGGTGCAGCGAGGGGATGCCAGACCGCATGGAGCAGGGGTCTGATCCGGTGCAGCGAGGGAGATGCCAGACCGCATGGAGCAGGGGTCTGATCCGGTGCAGCGAGGGGGATGCCAGACCGCATGGAGCAGGGGTCTGATCCGGTGCAGCGAGGGGGATGCCAGACCGCATGGAGCAGGGGTCTGGTTGGGCACAGCATGGAGGCCTGAATACCAGGCTACAGGGATCACCGGTCCAACAAGGTAGAGAGATTGCACTAGACAGGCCACTGCTTTGCTCTGGCCTAGTGGTTCAGTGACAATCAGCTCTTCTAAAGAGGTCCCTGGTGCATCCCCCCTAATTCTGCGTGCTCATTGGGATGAGCCCGGGCCCCACAACTGGCTCAGGAGCCAGCCTCCCCACCTGTCAGATGCCTCATGCCCAGCTCCTGCAGCCCCACTGTCCCAGTGGGGTCGGAGTTGGCGAGAACGGCCAGCGCGTATTTCTCCTCATAGAGCTGAGTGCCCCGGATGATGCGCAGGCTCTCCAGCTGCACGCGGCTCACTTGGTTCTGCGCAATCAGCACGTAGCCCTGGACCTCCTTGATATCCTAGATGGGCAGAGAGCAGAATCAGGAGGAGGCTGAGCACCCATCAGGCTGAGGCAATAGCCTCTGGGCGGGGCCGTCAGTGGAAGCAGAACCTACGAGCCCTGGAGCTAAGCACAGGAGCTGCTACTGCCTGAGCTAAAGGACAACCCCGACGTCTCTGCCCATGACCACAGGCCAACCTTGGCAGAGGCAGGAGCACTTCAGGCACAGGCACTTTCATGGGGTCAGAGCGCCCAGGGGAACGCAGCAAGCACTGGGAAGATGGAGACGACTTTCTGTGGGGAGAGCCGGAGATCTTCCCTCCCCTGAGGCAGACAAGCCTCTCAGCTCCCTGACTCTGGGCTGGGCTGGAAAGATGCCTCCAGACGCGAGGATTGCGGTTCGTAGCCCCCCCCTCCCCCCGCCTCGCCCTGCCCCTTGTTCTTTCTGGATCCCCAGACTCTGCCAGGACCAGCCCACTGAGAACGCCTGGTCTTTTAACCAGAGGAGGAAAGAGCCAAGAGTGAGCCCAGTGCCTCGGCAGGTACTCCCCGCTCTCCAGACCTCCCAGCCATGCGCGTGTGCTCCACCCTCAATAAGCAGGGGACAAGGGGTAACCTCACCCCTGGGAAACTGGCAGTAGCAGGAACAGAATCTGGGTCCCCAGGCAAAGACTTCATGAGCTGAGCTGGAACAGCTCCCGCTGGCTGAGGAGACTTGTCAAGATGCTGCCCTGTGGTTCCTTACAGGCAGGTGAGTGTGAGGCCTGTGTCACCCAGATAAGAATCTACTACAGCCACTGGCGAGGGGAGTTACTCCTTTAGCTCCAGCCATAAAGGATGTTGCATTTAGGGCTGAAGGACTGGCGGTCAATGCCCACCTGAAGGTGGTTGCTACTGTATGTTATCCCCTGCAGGGACAGACCCCAGTGTCTCCTTGGAGAGAGTCACATCCCAGACTGGCTGCCCTCTAAGGAGAGCTGGGCTCAGCCTTGCCTGTGAGAAGCAACTATCCCCCAGCTGAGCCTGATCTGCTGGCTTCCTTACCCGGAGTGACCCCCGCTGTGATAGGGTCAGGGCGGGCTGCACAGAGAGCGAAAACTCAGCCCGGGAGAGGAGTAAGGGGGTGCTGGCTCTCTGGGAAGCGCCAAGATGCAATTATTCTCTGCAGTGGGCCCTGGAAGCCCTCTGGGTTGGCATCCAGAGGAGGAATGAGATGGAAGGAACTAGAGGAAGGGCTCTACTAGCCACAGGCAAGCAGCACAGGGCTTGGAGGTAGCAAGTGATCCATGGGCCAGAACCCAGAGTGGAGGGTTCCCCGACCAGCCCAACACAAGGCCTGGCCAGCCCAGGGTGGGGCTAAGGAATGAGCCCTGAGGATGGGCTGGGGGGTAGCGTGAGAGGGGTGAGACGTGGACAGAAACAGGCCATCGCAAGGCCAAAGAGATGATCAGCTGGGGGCGGGAGAGGCAAGGGCCCTGCAATGCCATGACCTGACAGCAAGGGTCGCTATGTTAGCGAGCGTCCCGCTGCAGGAGGGCTGAAGGGACGATGCTGAGCTCAGGGTCAAGGCTCCCCCCATCCCCACCGAGTTGCTCACCTTGAGGAAGGACATGTCGGCGTCTGGCCCCAGGTAGGTGATCTCCAGGTTGCCCTGCACCACCTGGCAGTCCTGGTAGAGGCGGCTGAGGGTAGCGTAGTGGTTTTCTGGGCTGGAGGGACGCAGCAGCTTCATGTCAGTGCCCGTGCAGACTGCAGAGGGGTGGAAAGGAAAAGCCAGTGAGGCTGGGTGGGGGTGGGGGTCAGAGCTTTGGACAGGGGCAGGGACGATGGATGCTATTCGGAGAGACACTCGGCACCGTTTCGCTAAAGGCTGCTCCACCCCAGCTGTGGGCGTTTAGCTAAACGGGGCCCAGCCCCCACCCACAGGCATTTCCCCCAGGGCACAGAGCTGTCACTGGAGAGCTAGTGAGTGCTTGGCCCTTCTGCAGAGCAAGAGAGAGGAAGGGCGGCGCGGCCCCTAGTTCTCATGCCTATGGGGCCAGATTTGCAGCAGAGCTCAGTTGCCATTTAGGGCAGGTTTTCCAAAGGGCTTGCTGAGCTCTGTAGAAAGCCCAGCCATCGTGTGCCTCTGGGCCTCAGTTCCCCACCTGTAAAATGATCGTAAATTCCTGGGGCTGAGATTCTGTTAGCACATGGGGGTGCAGCACCTGTCACTTTAGCCCTAATCAACTATGCCCCCTAGATGCTCCCATAAATACACAAAACAGACCCACAGGGGATTATTACGCATCAGCGGCTGCAAGGAAAACACAGGGCCCTGAACTCAGGTCTCAACAGATAAAAGCGCCTGGAGTGGTGTTTTTAAACACAGCCTCCTGCAAATCCCCAGACTTTTCTATTGCCTCCTGAAGCCCACTTTGGTCAGAACCTGCCCATCTGTAGGCAAGTTCCCATTAACCATTTCAAAGGTTGCCCATACACCCAACCACTGCGGAGTGGCTGTAAATCAGGCAGCGGCTGTCTAAAGCCTGGCAGAAACCCCGCGGGAGAGATTACAAAAAAGGAATTTACAAGCACCCCACTCCCTCCCCCAAAAATCCTTTCGCTGGCGTTTGCCAGAGTCAAGCTGGGTTTAAAGCAGAGAGTCGAGAAACTGTTGATTGTGCCAGGACTTGTGCCAGAGAGGAAGGGTCTGACGAGAATCGGTGCAATGGAGCATCTGGGCGAAGTGCCTGGTTTATTTTTATCTTGAAGTGGTTGGAGCGGATGCAAAGCAGGTTCGAAGTTGCAGGAGGATTGTGAGGAGCGCTGCACAGCCGTGCACTGTGCCACGTTTGTTACAAACCCTGCTGATCTCTAGAAATCCAACAGAGAGGGAGAGAGGCCCACCCGGTTGGCTACTGAGGCTCAGTATCCAAGCCAAGTTTAAACCCCCTCAGCTCTGGGGACAGTTCAGGATTTCCTGTCACTGGAAGCCCCCCGCCCCCAACTTCTGGAAGCGTAGTGAGGCCGGCATTAATACCCTCTGGGTCACGGACTCACTCCCCACACGGTCTGGACGCCGGACGTGTTTAGGAAGTGTCACTTTCCACAGGAAATGCCATGGACTAAAGTAACATCCATTTATCTCGGGAGGACTTTCAACAGCTTCCTATGGGCTTCCTGTATGACTTCTCCCCACCACAAGGCAGAACAATGGGGTTTAGCCACAACCCTGTAAATGAGCAATTTGTTTGGTCCCAGCCCCCATTCTCAACCCCCTCACTGCCTCAGATAAAAGCTCCTCGTGAGTGGGGGAGGCCCTGGTGGGAGGCCAAATGGATTGATGGCTTCTGCGTGTCAGGACCTCTCACCCCCACCATTGTGATCAGCTAACAAAAGGCTCCTGTCAATTAATGTTAGACAGAAGCTGTCAACGTGGAACTCCAGCAAGGAGAGTTTTATCCAGATGCCCACAAAGCGTCTTTCCTGCTGGTCACGAAGGCTGAGTGACTCTCCTCTCTCCCTGAGCAGGGGAGTCCCGTCCGCCCCACTTCACAGAGGGAGAAATTCAGCACTCGCCCCAAGTCATCCAGTCAGCTGGAGAACAGAAACGCAGGAGCCCTGGATCCCACTCCTGAGCTTTAGCAACGAGATCACACGCCCTTCAGAGCCAGAAAGCCAGCTTCCGAGTCCCCTGCTCCAACCACTAACACCAACACCCCTGCTCCAACCATTAACACCCCGCCCTTCCCAGGAGTCCTGTCTCATTCCCTGCCCTTTCACCCCGGACCATACTGGTCCGAACAGGCTCGCAGGGGCGTCAGACTGAAGCGTTCCCGTTCCCCAGCCACGCTGCTTGTCCACTGGCCCTGCTCTTTTGTTCCTGGCCCTGCTGGGGATGCCCAGCCAGATGAGTCAGTTTCACTTTCCCAGGCTGGGGTGGGGAGAGAGGTTGCTCCCCCCTCCCACCCCAGAAACTGGGGGGATGTTTCCATGTTGCTGCTTGAATCACTGGTGGGCATGAGCCCTTAGCTCCGCTGAGGGTAACCGAGGCCAGAGCATTTGATGGGCCTCCATGGCTCCTCCCAGGGGCACAGGGAACCACTTGGTTTAGATCCTTCCCCTCTGACCCCCGAGTATCCATTCCCTGGCTCCTGTCATGCGCCCTGTTTTTATGCCATGGGGCCCCCCACTTTACTTCCCTAGGATGGTATGCGGTGGTTAGGATGGGTTGCACCACACTATTACTATCCTTCAATCGCAGCTAAGGGACAGGTGCGCACACCCCTGGATTGGCATCGGCTCAGCACCCCTGCGCCATGTTTCCTAAAATCCCGGCTGCCCCAAACAAAACAGTCCTGATGCACACAGCCAGCACGGGGTGGGCACCCCGAACCGCTGCGGGCTGGATGCCAGCCAGGTTTCCAAGGGCCCCAGGCATTACGTAACCCAGTTACGCTGGCGTCAAAGCTCTCAGCTTTGCTGCCTCTTCTGTAGCAGGGCTGGGGTGGAGCTGGGCTAGGAAATCAGCCCAGTGAGAGAAGAAACACGCAATAAAACAAACCCACGCAGCATCTCCACCTCCTCCTGGCTTGGTCACATCTGCTGCTCTGGAGACCAAGGGTGTGCACACGTTCAAACTAAAAAGCCTTAGCGAACCGCCTTCCCATTCCAAGGAAGTTCCTATCCTGTGCTCCCTAGAAGAACCCCCCAGAAGGGAGGGGGGAGAAAGGAAAGAGACAGGGTGATAAACAAACAGGCTATTCCAAACAGGCCCGACTATCCAGTCCTCGTGGGTGTTGCGCTGAGCGGAATGTCGGAAGGGACTGGAGATTGTTACTCCTATGGCACTACACCTCCAAGGTTAGCTGGTTTGGAAGCTAAGTCTTTTGGGGTGAAACAGGTTCCAGAAGAGCCCAGGATAGGAACCCTGCACCTCAACTTTGTTCCCTGTTCAGATCTACACTTCAAACCAGGATAAAAGCACAGTGCTGCTGCGGAGCAGTTGCTCCACGTGGCTGAAGGTCGTTGGAAAACCAACACGTGATTCTGGGTCTACAGGGCTTGCATGACAAGTGGACTCAGATTAGTTTGCAGCAGAGTCTGGTCAGTGTCAGGAGTCTTTGTACAGGATTCCCTGGTTCTACTCACGATTCTGTGATTGGTGCACTGTGCGATCCCAGTCAAACAAGGAGTCTGAACTCACAAGTGTTTGTGCAAACCTCTTGTTTGCCCAGAAACACACTTATCAGCCCTGTGAGTTTCCCTTACTGCAGAAGGTTCAGTCAGAATCAGAACAAGACCATCAAAACCAGCTTGGGGTTCAACAAAGAGACTGGTACACGTATTGGGGTAATGCCTCAGCCGAGATCAGGGCCCTATCCTGCGAGGTGCTGCACAGACACAGAGCAAGAGAAAGTCCCTTCCCCAGAGAACTCTCAGTCTAAAGATGGAACTAAACAGCGCCCCCACGCCCTGCCAATATAAGGTACCCCACTTTGGGGGCAGGGGTTTCAGATCCTAACTAACTAACTAGCCCCTCTATTATCAAAGCTCAAACATGGGAGAAACTGGGATCTGGATACAGACTCCAATCCCCAAGTGTCTGGCTCACGGGCCCTGGCCTATGGTTCACACTTGTTCAGGGAGCTGCAGTTCTATGTAACACAATCCCCGTTGGTGGTTTGTCGGCTTCAGGGATCAGATGAGGGACCTCTGGATCTTAGCTTGAGCGTCTGCCTGCCCAGCCACCACTAGACGGAGACAGAGCCTCACACCGCGTGGCCGTGGGTTACACCTACAAGCATAAGACGCGTTGGCATGGGCAGAACGAACGCCAGTCAAAGGTGCTGCATCTACAAACCTGACCACATGCCGGTGGGAAGAGAACTCTCGGGCTGGCATTGGCTGCCTCACCCAACATCCCCCTATAGCATTGCCCCTATTGGCTCCCCAGTGCGCACCCAACAAAGGAAACACCACTTGTAAAACACATCTTAGGGCAGGTGATCTAAGACCTCATTTTTCTGATTGGCCAGCAGAAAGGAAGAGCACCTTGCGCTGCATGTACTTCCCTCCCAGGGTCCCTCCCTGCAGACAGACACCCAGAGAAAGCAATGCCATGATCAGTCATCCGGCAGGGAGAAAAGGTGCCTTGCTCCCGCCAGCTCGCTGCCACTGGTGCTCTAGCATTTGATCAGATAAGCCTCCCTGGCGGGAAACTGACTCTGCAAGGCTCCTGGTAAACAATCCTTACAGCCATGCTGATGGCTAGTGAGTTGGATAATCAAGGGTAGGGCTCGCATGTGGATTGAAACCACCCGGCACACTGAAGCATGGCCCCAGACTCAAACTGAACCCCCAACTTCCCACGGAAGTTGAAACACTTTGGGAGACCGTTGTGTTCGCTCTCCACCTGTTTCCAGGCTCGTGCCATTGACATACTGGGAGGCAGGAGAGTGTCACCGGATAGGAACCAAAACAGATGCAGAATCTGTCCTACCTAGTCTCCGCCTGGATTTTGCAGACAGAAGCCTGGAAAGTTTGGAGAAGTATCCAAACTTTGAAGCATTTATCAGAACTTCTGGAGAAGCTTTTTCCCTCTTCCCCCACCATCCGCCTGTCCATCATCCTCATTCTCAGATGACGGACTTCCAAACCTGGTCCATGAGGGAGGAGGTTGGCAATAGAATGGTTCCTATAGCCCCTCTCTTTCCAACACGCATACAGATACCTGGGTGAATGCAGACAGGCAGCGGCCAATGTAACTTTAACCCCCTTGCTGCCAGAGTTCTGCTAAATAGTCAGTGCTCCACTGCAACAGATAGACTTTGATGGGGTGCAAGGGAAGCAATGGAGGAGCATGTTTTCCCCTAGGCATGCATGCTGCGGCACTGGAGAGGAAGCTGTGCGTGGAGGGCCATTGGCGGATGGGGCACTGCAGCACACAGCGCTGGAGGGGCAGTCGTGCCCGGGATATGGCTGTGTCCAGTGCAGTATCAGACATACATTATTTTTGCACAAATCCTTCTTAACTCCCACCCCCCATGCACACACACACCAGGCACTGAAGCAATTAAACCCAAGTTCTGTCCAACTGCAGCTCATGAAATCAGAGACATGGGTTTTGTAACCCAAGCTCAGCCAGCAGACGCTGGTTTAAAAAACCCAGGCAGTTCCAGAGGAAGCCACCGGACCGGAGGGGCACGCGAGGGCTCCATTTCTAATCACATCCAGAGAGGGACACCCAGAGTCCCTCAGATCATAGAAACACTCACTCCCGTGGCTCACTCTGATGTTCCAGGTGGCTCTCAAATCCCTGTGTCAGTGGCTGGCGTTAAGTGTGCAGTGAGGGGGCGGGGGGAGCTAGAGGGATGCAGGATTTTCTCCTAGAGTCCAAGTGGGGTGATAAAAAAGACCCAATTGTTAAGACAGCTGCTGGTCAGAACCCATCCCAGACAAACAAAACTAGGAACAGTTGCTTCTCCAAGGAATGGCAATGGCAGATAGGCCCAAACCATAGGGATCAGACCCGAAAGGGTTGTGAGTTCTGGTTCGGGTCACTGAGAACACGCATCAGCTTTTAATACACACCCACCCGGTTGCCCAACATCCCCAGCTGAGGTTGTGCTGATCACTGGGGGAGGGGAGTTGGAGGATGAAGGGCATTGGGACAATCTCTATCACCACTGTATGAAATGAGAGGAAACGATGCTGGGGTTAGGATTCTAGTCTGGGCCTCAGGAGACCAGGCCTCAATTTCCTATCTCACCATGGGCAAGTCGCTTAGCCTCTCCTTGCCTCCGTTTCCCCATCGATAAAATGGGCATAATAGCACAGCCTTGCCTCACGGGGCTGTGAAGACAAATACATTCAAAGACTGTGAGGCGCTCTGGTAACAGAGGCCATAGGTCAATTAATCCCAAACAGGATGATGGGTTTTGTGTGAGGTGGATGTTTGCCCGATAGGAACTCAGCTGAGACCCAACAAACTCATTGCACTGGGGTCAGCAAACAGCCCTTAGGCCATTAATGTGCTCACCCCAGCATCTCTGTCTCTGCACCTGCTGTGCTGAGCAGCGTCAGTAGCAGCAAGTCAGTCTGGTTCTTGGGCTTGATGGGGGGAAGCTATGAAGGCAAACAGGCTGTCTAGCATTCACACACCACTGCAATTTTACTAGTTACCCCCTTGTTACCATTTATCTGGAGAGAAAACATTCCCCTCACCAGACAGGGCTGCAACCCAGGAAGGAGTCAGCTCTGGGCCCAGGTTTAAGGCGTGCTGTGCATGGAGGACAATATTTTAAGCTATTCAGTCGATCATTTAGGGAGAGAAACAGAGAGGCGTGTCTGTTTATCCCTCCCTGAAACCTCACCTGTGGCTTTCCCTGCTGGGATGCTCTGGGAACAGGGGAGACCCTTGTACCCCAGCTTCTGCCCAAGCAAGTTGTGATTGAGGGAGTTCTAAGTGATATGATGTGAGTTGTTACAACCTTCCCCTAGACAGTTATGAATCTTTAGCTCTAGCTGTAGCAACTCCTGTTTTTAGGGCTGGCAGTTTCCAGTTCAGTCCCCATTGTGTCAGCCAGGAGGGTGTCTGTTGCATCTGTGAGGGAACAGTCGACCTGGAGATAAGTCTCTGTGCTGGGGCTCTTCATTCTTTCTGTTGAGATACCAGAGGCCTTGGTGCCCCTTTGGTTTGGGCAGATTCACAGAGTTTAAAACCAGAAGGGCCCATCCTGATTGTCTACTCTGACATCCTGCATAGCACAGGGCAGAAAACTGGCTCTTGCAATTCCTGTCTCCAGCCCATACCTTGGGATTGAGCTAGAGCAGGGCGATTTCTAGACAATGTTAATCCCTGGGTTGGGACAGAAACACAGGACCTGGTGGCTCAGGGACACAAGTGCTCCCACCTGAGGCCCCTCTTGCTACCACAGACTCCTCGCAGGGCAGTACGCCCAAGGCTCTGCCTCACCCTGTCTCCCCGATTGATGGAGGCAGCAGGTCACCCCGAGGCTGTTGCCGTTTTTGACGGAACAGCTTTTTCAGGTTGGGCGTGTTTAAAAAGGCAAAGGACTGATGCAATGTTGTGCAGCCAAGCTTCCCCTCCCTTACACACCTCCGCCTCGCCTGCCCTGACGCAGCCTTCCCCCAGCCCTGCCTCCTGCAGTCACTGCGGTTGTCACCATACACTGTGAGCTGCCTGCTGTCCGCTTGGCCAGGGTGGCGCAGGCCTGTCAGGAGGGCATGGGGGCTCGACGGGCCATCACCCTGACTCTGCTTGCCCAGGGCAGTGTGTGCCACCTGGGGGGCAAGCCAAGATTCTTCACCATGTCCATTTTGGGCCCCAACATTTATAAGTGATCAGAACCAAACTGGGGTGAAATAGCTGCAAGAGGATAATAAATATTGAACATTTTTCTTCTTAAAGATGAGCCAGGGCCTCTGTACAACAAACACACAGACAATAAGGGACCAGAAACTCAGAGCAAAGTCCCGTTTGAAGTTCTGGAATGTGGGATGTTTTCCTAGACGCATACAGTCCACGGGGCAGAGAGACCCAATTCCCATAGAGATGCTGGTGTAACCCACTGATGCATGCGTGTTACTGGTCCTCCTCTGAGCAGGACCCCCGCCATACTTCCAGCTCAAATCCAGGATATGGTCCCACTTCTATGACAGCCACCATCTTGGCCAACACCCCACCGATTGACCCAGGGAACCTCCAGAGCTAAGTTTAAGCAAGACGGATCCTCTGTGGATCAGGCACGGGGGGGAGCTGTACCATACCCTGACTAATGGGCTACACCAACTCATTGGAGGAACAGGGTCTTCCCTTAGGCTCAGTTGGGTGGGTGGCCCATGAGGATAGTACAGAGGGAAAACTTCTTTGGGGGGCATGTGTTTCCCCATGGGGAAGCAGCTGAGTTGCTGGATATCCTTAGGAGGGTTGACCTGGAGTCTCCAGGAATTAAAGATTAATCTTTAATTAAAGATTATGTTGTGATGAAATCTCCAGGAATACATCCAACCAAAACTGGCAACCCTCTCCGTTGGCCCCCACAATGGCAGGGGGTGGCACCACCGTGCCATTCCTCCTCGGCTTCTCCCACCCGCCCCCCCAAAGAGGCAGGCGTGCTAAGGACATCTCATTCCCAGCATTCAGTCCACAGCGGGGTCTCTACAGGGGACAATGGCCCGCGAGGGCCTGTAATAAAGTCAGCTCCCCACGGCCAGGCATTCTCTGGATGTCGGTAGCCAGTCTCCTAGCAACCGACGGCGGTAGGCCTCGGGCCTGCATGGCCCAGCTGAATGGGGGGCCTGACTCTGGAGCTCTCATCTGGCGCTTGGGCGGAGGGCAGATTCAAATTAACAGCGCCTCTTAGGCAAGCCAGCAAACAGCCTGGGCCATTCGCAGCCAGGAGAGACGGGGGCAACTCTGCCTCAGAAGCAAGATGGCTGGGAATCAATAACTCCTGGGCCACACTGCCCCTGTGCTACCTCTGTTATCCTGAGTGAAGACCCTTTGGGTCTGTCCCGCTTGGTCTCCTGGGGGGTGGTTTGCAGCTATCCTAGCATCCCCCTCCTGCACACACACACATCTACTGTTGCATGAGTGGGTCTGCAAACAGTACCCCACCTCCACCCAGTCTGGACTGTGTAGGCAAGTGGTGACTTTGCACAGGTAAAATGGACACGTACCTGATTCCCCAGGAGAGAATGTAGGCTGGCAAATACAAGGGATCGGATGGGAAGAGCAGGGAGTGACAACTGAGGAAGAGAGATTAGTTCATCTAGGCCTGGTCCTTTCCTTCAATCAGCTTGGTTGGTATCCCCTGCCCGCCCCACAAACTTTCCACCAGCTGGGGTATTGAACCCCAGGACTGATCACTGGGGAATTTTATATTCATGTCCCTTTGCTTTTCATGTGAGCATCTCAAAGTCCTGTACACATGAACAAACTTTCTCCACACTCCTAGACGCCAGGCTTATTATCCCCATTTTAATGAATTTAAGCTTAAATTAAGGTATGCGCAGCACGTAGTCGTCAAGTGCTGAATAAGGAAGTTATACCATTTGGCAGGTAGGGAAACTGAGGCACAGAATGATGACCTGACTGACCCAAAGTCACACAACAGGTCATGTGGAGAGCCAGGAATAGAACCCAGGAGTCCTGACTCACCCCCTGCCCCCCTTGCTCTCACCTCCCATTCGGTGGCCTTGTGGATTTGTTTAATTCTTCAGGATGCAGAATTATGGGAAAAAATACGAGGGGGAGCAAACATTTCTCTGCTAGCTACTGAGGTGGGGGTGGGGAGGAAGGAAAGGGGCAGCAGTTGTTGAGCCTTCAAGGTTCACTCTCTGCCCCACAAGTCCCTCACAGTAAAAGCAAACTGCCTTGTCATGCACCCCAAAGAGCAGTGCTGGCATTTGGCCCAGTGACCCTACAGCAGAAGCTCACTGGCTGCTCGCCACAGATCACGGGAGCCAGGATTCCATTTGTCAGATTCCTGAAAAGCATGGGCCAAGCTTGGGCAGCATTGGCTACGTGACTGAGCAGCAGGGATCAGGGATTTAGCCTGGGTTGGGCTGGGAAGCCTGCAGGCTTGGGGACTTTAAATCCAGGTTGGAAAAACCTGATCCGCACAGAGATTCAGCGAGATGCCGTTTTGCCTCCTCTCTCTTTGTCACAGACACACTGTTACTTCAGGGAGAGGTTCCTAAATCTCCTTGTTCCTACCCCACCTCTGCAGTGCTAAATTACCAACCCTCCCCAGCCTTCGCCTGTGGGCTGGGACAGCAAACAGATCACTCCCCATGCAGCCTGACTGACAGCTCGCCTGGGGCCAAGCAGCTGCCCAGCAACGGCATGCCTTGTGCGTAAAGCCAGCTGCGTCCAGCAGCCTCCCGCCTGCTCTGGGTCACAGGACATGTCTGCGCAGCCTGCTCCTGACCTGTCCCTTGTCCCGGGAAAGGTTTGTGCTAAATGTCAAAAGGCGAGGCATTCTGGCCTGGCACAAAGGGGCTGAGTCGGGGGCTGAGTTTGGACCCATCTCCTTGATACCCTTGGGGGGCTCCAATGTGCTGTCCAGCTCCCGGGCTCCTAAACTCGATGTCATTGTCTGCAGCTCTCTGTTGTGCTAAGCCTGGTCTCAGCTTCCTCTGTGTTCTCTGCCCCTTCCTCCTGCCAGCTCCCTGGCACCATTCCTCACTCCACGGTTTTGCTGCCATCCTCTCCGGCCTGCCAGAGTGCAGCTGCTAACATCGCCTTGCCCTGCCAGCACTCTGGGGCAGTACCTGACTCCGACAGGAGCATCGACTGGACTCTGGTGAGCCAATGGGTGCCCGACCCCTTTGGTTCAGTCCCTCTATCCCTCCCCAGGGTGGCTGCCACCATCACAAGTGGCCCAAGCTCTGTGGCAGAGCATGGCAGGCTGGGAACCACTGCACCAAACACATATCCGTGGATACATTTATCTCCAGTCCCATTAGTTGGGGAAGCCAGCAGGGCCCCCCTATTTCCTGTCCCCACCCACTTCTTACCCATCCCACTACTCAGAGTAGCCCCTGCCCCTCCCCACTGGCTGCATTTCCCAGGGCCCAGCAGGCAGGGCTCTGGAAAGCTGAGTTAACATTTAACAGCTGCTGCTGGGACTCAGGGAGGCTCAGGAGAGGTCCGAGTGTGGCAGATCCCTGCTGTGGCACGAGTTTAAAGGTCACCTTCAGAACAAGCTGGGCCAGGGCAGATTTGTATTTCATGCTAGGCTAGCACAGAGAGGAATCCCCCAGAAGCTGGGGCGATAAAGAGAGAAAGAGAATAATTAATGCCAGGGGCTGATCTGATCTGTCCTTGTGAGCTTCCTGCCTCAGCCCTGCACCATCACAGGGGTTCCCCAGTTTCCTGACCCCCCAACTGAGCGCACAGAGGGCAGCATGATGTGGGAATCCCTTTTGGATTTGGAAGCTTCTCCCCTTCGAGCAGCATGGGTGCTATGCAGAGGGAGGTGGGGATCTCGAAGGTGTGTGTTGTTTCCTAGAGGATCCTGGGACCCAACCAAACTGTCCTGGGGACCATTGTTTGACCAGAACAGATCCAAGCGCGTGCCCAGTGCATAAAGCGGAACAGAGTACGTAAAGCTTCATGCTGCCAGGGGAATCATTTGAGGGGGAGGGTCCCATCTCCCATAGACGGCAAGAAAGCGAAAACAAGCTATCACCTGCAGTCAAAGCTCAAGGTCTAAATCCACCTGCTAATCAAGAGATTGGTGTAGGATTAAAGAGAACAATGAACCGTGGCAGCTGAGATGGGGCTTTCGGTGGGGCAAAGGCCAGAAGGGCCCAGCACCTGCAGCCAGGGCCAGATTATCACAAGAGTTCAGTGAGAGCTGCTGGCCTTTTACCAAACAACACCTGGCCCCAGGAGCACGAGTACATTTTACAGGGGAGGTTTCTCAGAGCTGGATTTGGATGCCCAGTAACAATTAAATAGAATCGGGCTTCCAAAATCCAAGAGCTTTGGCTTCCAAATCTCATCCTCCTATCCCCAATTCTCTCCTTCCCCTCCCCACAGGGTCTGTTGACCTTCGCGGCATGAGGCAAGAGCTGTCTGTTTATTTTGCCTTTTGGAAGAGGGTCAGTGCCATGCTGAGGTTTGGGGGGCGGGGGGGCTGCTGGTGGGGTAGTGTCTGGCTCTAGTTTGATGGCCTGTCTTTTCAAAGCTGTTGCATGTGCTCCTAAGAATAAGACTGGGCAGCTTTTATCTCTGTCTGGATCCATATAAATCATTAGCCTAGCCACACGATTTGTATAATGTTCCTTTGAATCTATTTATCTGCTGGTAGGAGCCTGACCTGAACACCTCACAAGCTTTGCATTTATGCTCACACAGCCACATGAGGCAAGGTACTTATCCCCACTGTGCAGATGGGGAAACTAAGGCATGGAGAGGCTAATTGACTTGCCCAGAGTCATGCAGGGTGCAGTGACAGAGCAGGGACTTAAACCTGAGTTTCCTAAATCCCTGGCTAGTGGCCTAAGCACCGGGCCCATCCTGCCTCTACAGCCATTTGTTAACCAGGGGCGGGTTGTTCAAAGGAGCCTATGGGAGGGAGGAATTTCCTAAGGAAGATTCAGTGAACACTGGGTGCCTGACTCTCTTAGGATAGTCTCAGCTTCTGGACTGAAGAAACCGAACAGCACAGAGAAGCATCACACTCAGCACCTGCGGATCCCTTTATTGGTAGCCTCTGCAGAGGACTAAGCAGGTGGTAGAGACCAAACTCTCCCTGGGGGTCAGGCACAAGACCGGTTGCAGGGATGCTGTGTAGAGAGGGAAGGTGTGGAAAGGGCGCCCTGCTGTTTTCTGGGCTGTCCTCGGTCTGGGGATAGGCTAAGAAGTGTTGGCCTCCAGGCCTGGCCAGCCAGCATGTAAACTAGAAAAGGAAGATGCCGAGTGCTGTCCTACTTGCTCTGTCCTCTCTGAGGGGAGGGGGGATGTATCCTGCTGTTTCAGGAGGTGGAATCAATGCTCTGACTATGATCCCATCTCACCCACATACTAGGGGACGGAGAATTACAACGAGCACTCCAGGGAGAGTGCGTCCCAACCTACACAGCCTGAGATGCAACATCCTTGAGCAGGTCCCAAGCTGAGATCCATCCATCCATTACAGGAAGATTGTCCCTTTCCCCGCCCTCCTTCTCTGCTATCTCCCGTTTCACCAGGCTGGCCTGAGGGCAGTGGTGGAGGGGGTGAGGGATGGTGCGGTCTCCTGTCTCCCCAGCTATGCTCTGTGCCTCTGGCGGTAAATCTAAAGGGAGCCAGGTGCCAAAGAAGGAGGGTTGGGTGCAGGTTGTTAAAGTTGCATAGGAATGTGAGACAGCCCAGGCGTCCAGCAAGGTTAGTCAATTATCAATCATTAAAGGCTCACTCATTCAGTCAGCACTGGACATTTCGCTGGGAGGCTAAGGGCCTCTTCTTTATTCTGCTGTTAAATGTCTCAGTGTGCACAGAACCTGTTTAAAAACCTGGGAGACAGAAAGCCTTTGTTTAACCACAGAGCAGGGTAGCAGTGGGGAGAGCTCCCCACACAAACATGCATCAAACTCTGCTAACAACTCTCAGACCTGACCTGGAGGGAACAATTCTTCAGCAGAGCAAGTATCAGAGGGGTAGCCGTGTTAGTCTGGATCTGTAAAAGCAGCAAAGAATCCTGTGGCACCTTATAGACTAACAGATGTTTTGGAGCATGAGCTTTCATGGGTGAATTCACCCACGAAAACTCATGCTCCAAAACATCTGTTAGTCTATAAGGTGCCACAGGATTCTTTGCTGCTTCAGCAGAGCAGGGAGTCTAGCTTTCAATCCCTGCGAACAAGGGTTCCAATTAGTGCCAACACTTCTCCACTGCAAACTGGACTGAGGTGTCACAAACTCATCACACATTTGCCACTGAAAAAGCCATCAGATTGTAACTTGTGCTGACTTTGACTAGATTCAAACAGGCCACTTAGCTATGAAAGCCTCTATATTCTATTGACTTGCTGTGGAGAGTGTGGCAGATTCCTCTATTGTTTCTATTAATAATTATGTGTGCCTCAGTTTGCCTGCTTGATATTGTCTTCCCTGATTCCATGGCATTAAATTAGAGGAAGGAAACAGACAGGAAAAGGAACAATGATGGAGAGAAGGTACCTCCAGAGAGAATACCATGGGTCTTCCAGGGAGCAGTGGTGGGGACAGGGGAAATTGGGGTGTTATTAATTAGGAAATGCCCATCTGCCTGTCTCCAGCTCAGCCAGCAGGTTAATTTTTCCCAGGCCCAAGCCTAGGACCAAAGGGATGCTAAACCATTACAATTCCCCCGGCTAGAGAGGAAGGGTGGTGAGTGGGCAGCAGGAGCAGGAGGTGAATCTCTGACAGGGATGCACAGAGAGGATGCTGAGCAGGCTGTCTGGCTCTCCCAGGCCAGGTGGAGGGGTGTCTAGGCTGAGTGCAACTTGCCCAAACCTTGCAAGGAAAGAACAAAGTGTCGGTACGATTCATGCATGTTGGCCTTTGTTGTTTTAACCCAATTCTCCCTACTCTGTTCCTGTTGAGTAATAAATAATACTTTGTTTTGAAAAGGCTGAACTGTGTGGCTGCAAACATTATCTGGTTACACAGCTCCTGAGAGAGAAGCCTCCTTCTCAAGGAGCCCTAGGGAGAAACAGGAGTGGGTGCTAATCACCCAGGGGCACAGGTGCAGGATTCAGCCTCGAGTGAAATGGGCCTATCACTAGACATCTGCAAAGGGGTACAAGGCAGAGCACACTGTGATCCTTGGCATCAGCCCTTCGGTCAGGGATTGTGTCTTACTCTAGGACTATGCCTCGCCAAGCACAATGGGGTCCTGATCTCAGGTGGGGCCTGTAGGTGCTATTATTTATTATCTACATTAAAATAACAGCCACCGTTTAAAAAAAAATCTAAGCAGGGTCTGGAGAGAGAGAATTGAAGAGGGCACTCTAGGGGCAAAGATTTCTAATGGAAGGATCCATTAGGCTGTGGAACTGGATCTTAAGGAAAAGTCTGGATGCTCCATCTCTACAAATGCTTAAAACTGGAGGACTGCAAAAGCACAGAGAATAGACCCATGGAACAATCCTGAACCTGTGGGGAGGATGCAATTTAACAGGGCTTTTCCCACTGCAAACCTGGCCGATTCCATAGCCTGACCAGTACGTTGGAGATAGTTAATTTAGTTAGATTTTTAGATGCACTGATTCCAGGATCATGCGCAAAACATCTGCAAACAACACACACACAGACTCACCCCAAGGATAAGCTGCACATAAACCTTGCAATCACCCATTGTGTATACAGACGAGCCTGACCTTGTGCCCTAAACGTTATCAGATTCAGGTTCTCTTAGTGCCCAAAGTAATTCTACTGTAACTAACAGGGACGCTGTAACCCAGTGGACCGAATCACGACAGGCGCCAGTCCTGCAAACACTCAAGCATGTGTGTAACTTGACCTACATGAATCATCCCACTGAAGTTAATGGGAAGGCACATGTGTGTCGAGTTATGCATGGGCTTCTGTGTTTGCAGGATTGGAGCATGCACACCTGTAAAGCCCTGCATCCCAAAACTAGGATATAGAAGTGAAAAATCCCCAGTGACTCTTTTCAGTGTCAGGGTGTTATCACTATTTATTTCGGAACATTGTAACTCAGGCCCTGCCAGGATGTCCCCATTCCCAGGAACAGGTTCTCTCTCCGGGGAAATTAGGCAGAACAATTAACAAACATTTTTTCAGATATTCTGATCCCGACAAACACAAAGCACCTTATTGGCATGCAAACTGGAAAAGGCGATTCAGAATTCAGTGTCCACTTGCTGCTTGGATCTCACCAGCTTAGCAGGGTTGGGCCTAGATGGAATGTTTATGGGACAGACAGAGAGACACACAAGAACACAGGAAACCCAAGCAGTGCTCTCAAGTCAGTAGGTGATGCTCTTTCTGAACCAATGTCCCACCATGGCAGTAAGGGGGACACTGGTCCTATTTTTTGACTGAGATAGCAACTAAAGTAATTAAAGATCCTGTGGGATTTTCTCCCCTTGGGAGTAGGGGGCAATAATCTGTCTGTCTTTGCCAATTCCAATCTGAGTAAATACATTCTGTCACCCTACATCCCTCTTCACTCCTGCAGATTCAACTGAAGGAGTTTTCCCCTTCGCTTTCTCCCTCAAACCGTTGGATGGTATTGCTCTGTGTTGTTAGGCAGCTGATGGGATCCACCCCAGAACTGGCTGCATCTCACCTTGTGAGTGATATGTATCCTCACTCCTGTATATGTAAAGTCTCTGCAGCACTTCAGGATCAGAGGTCCTTTACAGAATACTGCTCTCTGAGGGCCACATTACCCAGGAGCTCTTATCACTAAATATAGCGTATTACAGGGACCCCAGGCCCTAGATATTGGTTTAACATAGACCTGCCCAATTGGCAGATCCAGCTCATACTCAGCTAAGACATCAGAAAACAAACACTACTAGTTAGTAAATATTTGGGTTGGTGCATAAGGTGCTATGGATTATTTACCGAAATGCGAGATACTGGATAACTCCCTTGGGAATCAGCACCTAGATTTTCCTGTCTGTCCTCTCGCCCAACAGACAATGAACTACAAAATGTAACTGCATCAATAAAGCTGCAGCCCCACAGTATTCAAATACAATAAACAGCTCGACGCTGTAAACTGCAGAAAAGATGGATGAGGTGGTAACATTTGCAATAAACAACTTGCTTTCTGCATAAATCAAAAAAGCTAAAATCTTTTGGGCCTCGCTTATTTCCTCATTGCAGATGTTGAAACAGGCCAAACAAGCATTCACTTCAACCAGCCCCATCACCAAAACTGGTAAGGATCCCAGCCTCTGAAATTCCTAACATAAACTCCTCTCCAGAGTATTTAATTTGTGAGTGAGACATGAAATAATTGCCCAGGTAAACTATTACTGGATTCAAGATTCATCCTCAGAGATGATTTCGCACACAGAGCAAAATACAAATAAAGAGAAAAATTCAGCCTGTAGTGTTCGTCCAACACCTTAGAGTAAGTAAAGTCTGATCCAGCCATCTACTACTGTACATAACAACCAGATGGGTAACTCTATCCCCTTACAACGCAATGCTTAGATACACAACTCACTCCAGATCTCTGCATGCAGCTTCAGTGTGATCGCTTTTGTGCTATTAGGCAAACTCCATGGATCCTATTTTTTAAACCCACTCTTTCCTTGTAACAGCAACAACGAGAACAGGGAATGAAAGAAACCATTTTAAAAACCAGCCGTCTCCCCCTCCCAACACTCCTGATGCAACCGCAGTTTTCTGCCTCTCTAGTCACGTCTGGATGGTCCCTGGGAAGGGTCCCTCTCCGTGCGTGTCTAAAACAACACAAAACGACAATATCTAGACACGCTCCCCAGTGAAGCGGCAGCCCTGCTCTGAAAGCTCCAGCTAAATCCTTGCTAAACCAGGACTCGTGGGACCCAGTCAATGTCATGATCGCGAAAGTAATTAACTAACTCCCCCCCCCCCGCTCCCCCTCACACCTCATCCTGCTGGGTGGAATGATTAATTTCTGCGTTCTCGGTAGATCTTTGAGTAACGACACTAAGAATGTTAAACTAGGTCAGGTTTCTTTATGCAAGTTCCAAAAAACTTTCTCTGAAGTTTTGTGTGTTTGCACCCTCCCCCTTTCTTTTCCGGGGCTGCGTGTGCTTCTTTGGAGTTTTCTTCGCCCACATCCTAAGATCTCTCTCCCTGAGCTGAAGTTGCTCTTTCCTAACGTCCCACACAAACTTGCTTTTCTCTCTCTCTTTTTTTTTTCAAATCTGACCCACCTTCTGTGCTCCAACAGCCTGGCAAGAAAGAGGCTAAAAGTAGCCCCATGCAGAAGCAGCAGCTGCTGGGAAGGATCATCTTTTTCATTGCAGACAGCAGCCCATGGCTTCTTGCAGAGAGGGGGCTTCCCAGAAAGTTTGGGTGGGTTTCCCTTCCTTTGCACTCCCAGCTCCACAACTTTATTCGTGCACAGCACTTCCTCCTCTGGGAGGCGGGGACGTGCCGCGCGCCCCCGAGCTGGATTCCAACTCCCTTGGGAGTGGCTAGGCAGTCTCACTCCTTGTAGCATGCCAAGACCATTGTGTGCCTCCTGGGAAAGCACTTCTCTCTGTCCTGTTGCTGCAGGGTCCTTCTGATTTCACTGTTCTCTTTGCCTCTTTTGTTTGGTCTCAGCCTGGGCTGCTCTGGGACTGATTGGAGTAAATGGAGATGTCAAGAAAAAGGATGAGAGCGGAAAAAAAAGGGCTGATTGAGGCATACACATTGGAAAATCTCTCCCAGGAGAAGGCAGGTTTGCAAACTGCTCTAAGAACCAGGCCATAGCAGGGAAACTCCCTCCAGATCAAGGGAACTGGACATTAGCCGCTGCCCAGGGGTTCTGGGATTTAGGGACAAATCTCCGAAAGGGTGCAACTCTCCAGGCACCTAAAGAAGCAGCTGGATTTTCAAGATGGCTTTCAACAGGAGTGGTTGGGTGCTGTGCAGTTTGAATAGTCGACCACATCTTTCTGTGCCAAAATAGAGGCTCGGCTGCCTTGGAAATCTGCCCTGATTGTGGGGATAGAACCCTCCTGAAAATTCTGGCCTCCTGCTCGGCTTTCTAAGGGTGCTGGGCTCCGAATGCCCAGCTGCAGTGATCTGTACCTGAGTCTGTGGAAGCCTGAAACAATAGCTTGAACTGCCCTCTAGTGTGTATTTTAACTCTGAAAACTAATGATCATTAATGATTACTTCAGGTGAACATTGTTAAGCATTTTTCTGTTGATCTAGGTATGTGAGAAAGGAGAAAGAGGGTGAGACTATGCAGAGCTGGAAGTAAAGTGACTGGAGTTTGGTTTATGAGTGAAGGAACATAACAATGGCCAGTCCGATTCAGACCAATGGTCGATCTAGCCCAGTATCCTGTCTCTGGCAGTGGCCAGTTTCAGATGCTTCAGAGGGAACAACAGAACAGGACAATTTTGAGTGAGGGGGAGGGATAGCTCAGTGGTTTGAGCATTAGCCTTCTAAACCCAGGGTTGTGAGTTCAATCCTTGAGAGGCCATTTAGGGAACTAGGATAAAAATCTGTCTGGGGATTGGCTCTGCTTTGAGCAGGTGGTTATACTAGATGTCTCCTGAGGTCCCTTCCAACCTTGATATTCTATGATTCTATCCCTGTTGTCCAGTCCCAGCTTCTAGCAGTCAGAAGTTTAGGGGCACCTGGCGCATGGAGTTGTGCCCCTGAACATCTTGACTGATAGCTGTTAATGGACCTGTCCTCCATGAACTTAGGGATGGGCAGAATTTGGTTTGAGGGTGGAACTTGGGAGAGCATCCCTGCAGGAGATGTTGTCAATACAACCCCTGATGGTATAGCTAAGCCTCAACCAACCCCCTGCATCTGAACACCTCACAACGTTAGGAAAGTTTCGATTGGATCAGAATTTAGTAGCATGGGTCTATCACTGCCTATTGGGAAAGGAATCAGACTGCTACAGCCATTCTGATTGACTGGGACACATGGGAAGACCATGAATTAGAAGACCAAGGAGATCAGTTTGGAGGTCAGACCACTAGACAATCAGAATAGCCTGAAAATCTATGAAAAGATGCCCTCCAATCTTCTCTAGGAGGGAATCCTTGCATCATACAGAAGGCAGAAGATGCCCTCAAAATGCCACACCATCCATCAGGTAACACTGCACAGAGGGTGCCCAACTCTATCTCCCAGTGGATCAGGAGAGGAGACCATAATGCATCATGGGAAATGTAGGCCACGTGGGAGATGTAGTCCAGCCATGAAACCTAGCCCCCAGAGCAAAAGGGGAGCATGCAGCACCATGGTGGCATTTCCAAATAAAAAAGTGTTTTTTTAACCAAAAAAATGACATTTACCATGAAAAAGTTAAATGAAAAAAATAATGGTTTTCATTAAAATTTTCCACAAACACCCTCTTTCTCAGATAATCCCTAGCTGAGACCCCCAAATTCATTCACACAAGCCAGCAAACAGCCAGCAGATGGTGATAATTTCCATTTACTGTTCACCTGGAACTAGAGCTGAACCTATCCCAAGAGGAAGGGACTAACTAGTCACTATCATAAGTAAAGAGAAGTTGGTCTAGTGATAAGGTCTGGGAAAAAGAACACCTAGGTTCAGTTCCTAGATCTGCCACTAACCCAGCTATGTAACCTCGGGCAGGTTACTTCTCTCACACTTTCCCCTGCTCTAAATTAGCTTAATAAAACTTAAATAAGGGAGGTTGCAAGACTTAATGCTCTGAAAGCTTGAGGCCCTTGGATTAAAGGCCCTGGAGAAGGAGATAGTGTCTTGTTAAGAAGAAACTAGTTTTCTTTGTAATTTTCTGGATTATAAACAGAGGTCAATATCCTGAGTACAAGAGAGTATTTCTAGTCAATATCGTAAACAGACAGTGTAGGGTGAGGAGTCTGCTTGTTAATATCCTAAGTGGAGATGCCTAGCCTGGGGCAGGTGGATGGTGTCCAGGAGGGTATATGTATCTCTGGATAGCATGTGCGATCTGAATCTGAGCAAGTATTGGCACTTCTGGCAGGATCCCACGGCTGGGAAGTTAGTGCTTGATTCCTGTTCCCAGCCTCAGAAGACTAATAGAGCTTGCTATATTTGGCAGTTCTCCATTCATTTCCTCCCGTGGCTGGAAGTCCTCATCAGGGCTATAATGGGCTGCCACAGTTCTGTCTCAGAGGAGAGTGTGGTCAGGAGAGGGTGGTTTGGGGGTGGAGTCAGCCTGAGAGATTAGACCCTGGGGAAGGAAATCTTGGAAGCAGGAAGGGCTCTTAGAGAATGAACTCCATTCAAGCCTCTGCTGAGCCTTCCAGGCAGCCAAAAAAAAAAAAATCCATCTGTTGTTGTTATTGTTTTTCTCCCTTTCCTGCAGCCATTTGAAAATGGGAGGGAAAAAGAAGGCAGGAAAACGAGTTTATTGCTCGTGTTCCCTGTAATCTGCACCTGATAATAGCCAGGCACCACGTTACAATCCGTGCAATTGTGTTGCAGTTGGGATGTGTGTGAAAGAGTGGGCAGGGAGAGACAGAGACAGGTCCAAGGGTTGAGAGAGTGCAGGCAAGAGAGAAAAAAGAAGAGGTCTCAGGGGACCTTGTCACATTACAAGGATGGTTACAACATATTTGCATCTTGGAGTGTAGATAGGGCCAAGCTGTACCCTGATTCAGGGACACAGTTTACAAACTGTGTGATCTCATCTACTCCACAAGATAGAACTAAGTTAGGCGAGCACTGTCCTGGAACTATTGGACAGTGAAAGAGCGACTTTGTTTTGAAGGGGTCTTGGGAGATAGGGTGGAGGAACTGGAGTTCCTTTTGGCCTGGATATTTCCAAATCAAACCCTCTGCCAATTTGGCATTAAGGCATTACCTTTTGTGGGCCCTGTTTAGACACAGATTTGCATGTGTTTAACTGAGCTCTTGTCTGTATGAGAAAGTTGCTGCTGTTTTAACGAAGGTGTGATTTAAAACTGATTTAACTAAACTGGTGTAAAAGACCACATGGGTGCGCTGGCTTTGCTTTAAACCAGGTTTTAGTTTGGCTGATGTTGATTAGGTATCAGTTTAAGATGCATGAAAATAAACTACTCTTTAAACCAAAATGTGTCCACACAGGGTTTGCATTTGTCTAAGTAAATCAGTTAAAAAACCTATTTAAGTTAAACCAGTGTAATGTGTGTGTAGACAAGGCCTTGGTTTGGGGCAATTTGTTTCCTCATCCTACCTTTATTCCCTACTTTTGTCCCCTGCTCTAGCATTAGACAATAGCAGTTTCATTCTCTTTTGTGCTGGGCCTGTCTGTCTTGGAGGGGGAAATGGGCAGGACCAGGATAGGACTCTGCACCTGTACTGAACACAGACCTGCCTGTGTGTTTGTGATCATGTTACCATCTAGCAGTTGCAGCCAAGAGGATACAAGCCCTGTTACTGCAAACAGAAGAAGGTCTCCCAGGTTGCAGCTGCTGACTGTTATGGTATTAGGGCTTTAGGAAGGCACCATAGGGAATGGCTTAGAAATTGCAAACCAGAAGCAGCCCACTGAAATCTAGGGGCCTTGCTCTTGTGTGCGCTCAGACAGTCGTGCTCTGACAGGACTAGGGTCTAGTCATCAGAGAAGGGGAGTTTGGAGAGCAGGATTATGGGCACCAATATCCAATCCCAGGATTCTGGACTCCCCTGCTCTAACCACTAGACAATGTTCCCTTCAGAGCTCAACTACCTCAGTGGAAACCTGGGGATTGGATTAGTTCTCATAAGCCTCTCAACCTGGAGAGGCAGACACCATTTCCCATTATCCTTTCTTCTCCGGGTGTGTGTGGGATGCTTTCCCATGAACCTCAGTGTCTGTGTACCTGATCCTCTCGGCCCTGGGGGGATGGGGAAACAGACACTTTCCCATGAGCCTCTCTGCCCTGGGAGGATAAGACATTATTTCCCATGATCCTCTCTGCCCTGTTGGGCTGTCAGGCACTATTTCCCATGATCCTCTCTGCCCTGGGAGTAGACACTCTTTCCCATGATCCTCTCTGCCCTGTTGGGCTGTCAGACACTATTTCCCATGATCCTCTCTGCCCTGGGAGGAGGAGAATACATTATTTCCCGTGATCCCCTCTGTCCGGGTGTGGGTTGCCCAGATAGTTTTCCCATGCGCCCCTTCGCCCGCAGAGAGGAACGTTTGTGCGCGGCCCGTGTTTCCGGGGGGAATCGGCCCCTTCCGGTGCGGCCGGAAGCGGTAGTCCCATGGTCTGGCGGTGGGATGGCGGCTAAAGGGGCCGCGCTGCTGCTGCTGCTCGGGGCGGCAGCGGCGCCGGGCCCGGTGCGGGGCTCGCAGGGGGACCGGGAGCCCGTGTATCGGGACTGCCTGGCCCACTGCGAGCGGCGCAACTGCTCAGGGGCCGGCCTGCGGCACTTCCGCTCCCGGCAGCCGCTCTACATGAGCCTGACAGGTACCGCCGGCCGAGCCCCGCCCCTCGGGGTCCTGGCCACGCCCACTCTTGGAGCCCCGCCCCTTTCGGAGGGCACCAGACCCCACGAGCCTCTCACTGGGCTGGCAGCGGCCCCGCTCCTGGCTCCATTGCTGATGCCTCCCCCCCGTCCTTGTCCGCACCCCCTAGTCCCCAGCACGCGCCTGCTCTGGCATTCCCAGACCCCCGCCTGTAGGGCACCATCCCCCCCTCCCCAGGCACAAAACTCCTGCCACCCCCCCCCGAACCTGTTCTCCCAGAGCCCAGGTATCTCCCTTCCCTGCCTGGAACCTGTTTCTCTCAAACCTCGTGATAAGTCACTTGAAAGGGAACAGGTTCTGGGCATCCTGACAGAGGTGAAATGGGGAGGCGTTCAGGCTGACAGTGCAGCTAGTGAGCCAAGGTGGGTGAGGTCATATCTCTGATTGGACTGACTGCCGTGCCTAGGCAGAGCGCTTCACAGGTCTGGGAAAGGTAATCTGAGTGTTGCAGCTAAATACGAGGTGGAGCGGGTTGCTTTGCATACGGAGTGAGCATGTAAGAGACGTTTCACGGTGAAGAGAGCAGTCAACACCTCTGCGGTAGTAGGACAAAGGAGGGTTAGAGATTATTGTAAGGAGCCATACATCCAGTGTCTTTATTAAGTCCGTGATTTTTAGAGTCTAACAAAATTTTGAATTTAAGGTCCCAGGCTTGTCTAGAATTTAAGTGAGAGAAGTAAACTGATCCTGAGGCTGTTCAAAGGAACCAGTTTTGCCCCGTGAGTCGCCTTGCTATGTTTTTGATCCTGTGGGTAGATTCAGTTGCTTAGTTACACCAGATGCCTTGGAGATGCAGCGGTCACGAGAATGATAGATAACATGAGAGAGAGAGCACAAGTAGCAGAAGTGAATCAGCGTCAACCTTTAACACAAACTGGATAACCCAGGGAGAGGAGAGGTTTTATGGAACCGATGGGACCATCTAAATCCATTCGATAGCAGTAGTAAAAGTTGTGACCCTCTGGCTGTTCCGTTAGTGGGTGGTAGGGTGGTTCTCAGCATAGTTCTAGTGGGTGGGTGTCCACATCACACAGTCCTCCTCCCTCTTTGGCCTGCTTGTTGACAATCTTAACAGGTGTACTTAGGACTAAATGGGCTGCAGAAACCTTTCCTATAGAGGTGTTGCTTCCTCTTCAGACTGAGGTATGTGGACATAGGGTCTTGCAGTGCTGCGGCCTGCACTGTACCTGCTCTGGGCATGTCTACACGGCAAAGAAAAACCCTTGGCTGGTCTGCGCGAGCCAACTTGGGCTCATGGGGCTCAGGCTGTGGGGCTGTTTCATTGCTGTACGGCAGGGGTTGGCAGCCTTTCAGAAGTGCTGTGCGGAGTCTGCATTTATTCACTCTAATTTAAGGTTTCGCATGCCAGTAATACATTTTAACATTTTTAGAAGGTCTCTTTCTATAAGTCTTTAATAAATAATCAAACTATTGTTGTATGTAAAGTAAGTAAGGTTTTAAAAATATATGTGTCATTTAAAATTAAATCAAAATGCAGAGCCCCCCGGCCCGGTGGCCAGGACTTGGGCAGTGTGAATGCCACTGAAAATCAGCTCGCGTGCTGTCTTCGGCACCAGTGCCATAGGTCACCTACCCCTGCTGTACAGACTTCTGGGCTCCAGGACCCTGCGAGGGTCCCAGAGCTCAAGCTCCTGCCCAAGCCCAGAAATCTACACTGCAATGAAATGGCCCCACAGCCCGAGCCCTGTGAACTTGTGTCGGCAGGCACAGGCCAGCCATGGCTTTTTCTTTGCTGAGTAGACATGGCCTCTGAACCAGTAGAAGGGCCTCAGGATCCGGAACAGTCACCTTTGCCTGTTGGCGATCATATTCTCAGCTTCCTTGTTTATTTGTGACCGTAGCTTACTGCAAATGCACAAGAATAGCAGTCAGAAAACGCCACCTAGTGCCAGTGCCTTCAGAACTTAAGTCAGTCAGTTGATTTCCTTGTACCTTAGCTTAATACATATGCAAAGCAGGAGGTATGAAAAGGGATGTTGACACTACCAAAGGGATAGTCAGATCAACTCCTGCAAGAGGCACATGGGTGTTGAGCTACATTCCACAGAGACCTTTCTGTCCCATCCTCCTCCTCCGTCTGCTGGGGATGTGAGCAACCTGAACTAAAATAAACGTGACATGACATTGTCACCACCTCCTAATAAGTGGCTCCGTCTCTCCTCTTTGTGTTTCTTTCAGGCTGGACCTGCAGAGATGAGTGTAAATATGAGTGCATGTGGCTTACAGTGGGACTTTATGTCCAGGAAGGTTACAGAGTGCCTCAGTTCCATGGCAAGGTGAGCAGTCATTTGGCACAGAGCCATTTGGCCCCAGATCAGAACTCCTGTGACCTGTGCTGCAGCTGTGAGAATGCCTCTATCTTGGCCTGGTTTGGCGAACGGCCAGCTGTTGGTTTTTTGGATCAACTTTGTGGCAAAAGAGTTCTGTAATTTCAGGGAACTGCTTGTGCCCTGACTATGGGCACTTGGTTCCAGTTCACCACCCGACCTGTGCCATGAAGTCCTTTGCTTCATAGAAAAGGATGACTTGGTTGGTACCATTAGCAACCTGCCAGTGCAGGGGGAAGGTGACTCCTTATTTAGAAACTGTTCATCTCCTGCAAGTTCTTTTGTCTGTGTTTCTCACCCCTTGATCTCTACATGACAAACAGGATCTTTTTTTGTGCAGGGGATTGGTACTAGTGCTGTGGAAAGTAAGGATGGGCTGTGGTTAAGCCTGGAAGTCAGCAGACCTAGATTTGACTTAGGGGTTTTCAAAAGTACCATCTAGTTTAGGCTCTTCTGTTTTTTAAGTGCCCGTCTTAAGATGCCCAGGTCCTGTTTTTCAGCAGTGCTGGAAGCCTGCAGCTCCCATTGACTTCAGTTGAAGTGCTGGGCACTCTGCTTTCTCTGAAAATCAGACCCGGAGTGCCTTGGTCTGAACCCCTCATGGGAGAGCTGTGTAAAAAGAGAGTGGGGGGATAATATGAACGTTACAGGGGGGTTACCGGGGCTAAATTCATTAATGTTTGCCAAGCTCTCTGAGAACCTGGCGCAGAAGGTGAGAGGAAAAGCAAAGTATTCTGAATTATTTATTGTTTTCATATATGCTTGAAGGCTCCCACTGAGACGCCTACTGGGAGCATCCAGCACACACATTTTTTATGAAACTTCTAAACAAAAAAAATTGTTTCCATCCTCAGTTAAAATCTGCTGGCACTTCTGGGTTCACTAGAGAGGTCCAAAATGCCATTTTTTCTAGCCCATCGGTGATACCAGGAGCCTGTCAGGGCTTTCTGGATCCTGTGACCTCTCTGAATGGTGCACCGCTACTGAACCCAGGGGAGCCTGGCATCTTCAGAGGCTCAAAAGAATTTTAAACAAGATCATTTAACCCCCCTGTTTCCACTCCTGTTTCTGTGCCAAATGCCCCTTATAACCTGGTGAGTGGAAGAGCCTTAAGGATGCATGTCTGGGCTTGACTTGGCTCTGATTTCAGCACTGATCCTGTTTCCATTAGGCATCCTGAGGAATGTATAGAGAGACAGGTTTGTCTTGTGGTTCAGGCACTTGGAATGGGACTTAATTCTTGGCTCTGCCACAGACTGTCCTGTATGACCTTGGGCAAGTTGGTCTCTGTTAGGGATGTAAAATGTTAATGGTAAGTGTTAGTCTCACCAGTTAACCTGCCTTAACTGTTAATCCCCAGGCTGGCTGGCCGGCCTCAGCAGCCCCAAGCCGGCCAGCCCCAGCAGCGAGAAAGAGGAAGATAAAAGTTACTGTGAAAGCAAGTGAGATTTAAAACATAGCCCAGACTTGTTCCTAGAACAGAGTGTTTGAAATTTTTTTCACCTAGAGCTCCAGTCTGGCTGTTCCAGCAGGGTAGAAGGTTTAATTCCTGACACCTCCAGTTGGCAGGGAAGAATGGGAAGTGTGAATTTGTCTTGTTAACTGTGTCCCTCTTTTCCCTTCCCCTTCTACTTTTATTTTTTAGTGGCCCTTTTCCCGCTTCCTGTTCTTCCAGGAACCTGCTTCTGCCTTTGCTTCTTTCCTTAACGGACTTGCCAACTTTGTGATGTTGACTAGGTACAAAGCATCCGTCCCGCCTTCATCTCCCATGTACCACACCTGTATCGCCTTTGCCTGGGTAGGTAGCTTGAAAACTTCTGTGGAGTGTTCTCTCTCCTCATTCCTTTCATTCCTCCTCCCCAACCCCTTTATAGAACTTCCTGTTTTGTTTTGTTTTGAATAGCCATTGTTTATAATTTCATTTAGATAGCGCTTTTCATCCCCAGCGATTTGCAGAAGGGCTTGCTAAAATGCAGCCACCTCTGGAGTGGCATGCAGGAGCTGTTGGAAAGCACAAGGGGCATCAGATCTGTTAGAAAGAATGGCATCAGATCTGTTGAAACTGAGGAGGTACTTGAGGGAGGAAGAATACAATAGCCCCAGGAGGAGTTTCTCCCTGAAAAGAAGACACTTGTATAACTTGCGGCTTTCACTTTTCACTTTGAACAGCTTAGATTTTTTTTTAGGAAGCACATCCCTGCTAAATGATGGCAGAGATTTCACACACATTGCTCTTGATCCTGAAATTGACACCATGCAAGTAGCAAGTAGCCTGGCCAAGCACTGGGCGAAGGCCCATCCATGTCTTGTCTTGTCTTGTCCTGTCCTGTGCCCGGCTGCCCAAGCCGTTTCTGTGATTCAGGAGACAGGGACCAGATTTTGGCCCTCCACTTGTAAATACTGAGTGTAACAATTTGTGTCCAAGGAGGAGAGAGTCTGGGGAACGAATGAACTCACAGCAGAGGACGTGTGTGGAATTCCACTTCAAGGGTCTTCTAGAAGCAGGTTCGCTGGATAGAGCTTGGCTTTAGCCACATTTAGTGCCTAGAGAATTAGAAATGAATCTTGACTTATCTCTGTGTCTCCCAGTGTGCTGACCACAACCCCAGTTTTCATGGAGCCTGACCAGGGTCTCAGCTGTAAACAGCTGCCATTCAGGGCATCCTTGTGATGAAGAGCCTTCAAAAGAGAAATCCTCCACAGCCCTGTTGTTCATTTATCCCCAGGGACTAAATGGGAACTTGTGACAGAGAGATTTAGATCCTGTTCATGGGCATTGAAAATATAATTTCCTCAGCTTTGGGCTAAGGGATGTGAGTGGCTGTCGTGGCTGGATTGGTGAATGTTTGCGCTGATTTTTGCAGGGCTGCACAAAGTGGTTACATGCATCTCTGCAGTGTAAGACTGCGGATTGGTCAGTGCACTCAGAGTCTGAGGTATCCCGAGGGACCATTCGATCATCTGACCTCTAACACACCCCATAGAATCTGAGCCCGATTACTTGTGTTTGGCTACAGCCTCTCTTCCAAACGAGCATCCAGGCTTGATATGAAGTTAGTTAGTTCTAATGGTTAATAACGTGCACTGCTTTAAAAAAGAAAAGAGAGATAAATTGGTGGATTTAAGAGGTGAGTTGGTGGATTAGCAAAAATAATTCCTGCTCACTACCTTGCTTACTTCTTGGGCAGTGAAAGCAGTGTGCAAACTGCAGACGTGCAGTGAGGACAGAGAGAGGGGGGAGTACTCTACTCGGGTTTCCTTTTAAGATACAAGGAAACGTGACCTTGCACCTTGCTCAAAGGAGATTATGAATTCTCCTTGTTCCCAACCGCACATTATGGGGCAGAGTAAAGAGCAGTGCTCTTGAGTTAGCAATGAATAGTGCTGTGTGCGCGTGGGAGAGAACAGACCCTCTGCTGTCACTGTCTGAGGCTGTGAATTGCCATTTTAATGCAACTGATTAACTTGACTCATTCTGTATTGTTGAGTTCCTTGGGTTGCAGCCTCCTAGACTTGCTGCAGGTGCTGTACTGTGTGGTGCTGGATTATCTGGCAGCTCTGTGGCAGCCTAATACAGCAGTGCGCCTTCTCCCCCAGGGCCAATAAGGGTGCTGGTTAGTATTCTGGGTTCTGTTGGAAAATTGCTCTATTTTAATCCAGCCAGGCCAAATTCTTCTGGTTTTCGTCAGTTAAATCAGAATGAGCGCCATCCGAGTGAATCGTTACTATGGCTTACGCCTGCTACTGAGAGCAGGATTTGCCTCTTTTTGTCTGTTGCAAGGTGACTATGCGTCACTGCTCCAGCTTTCAGCACCATGCTATTCGATAGTATCAATTTTCGACTGATTAAACCGTGTTTGCTTCCTGGGTTTATTAATTTAGCCTTTGGCTTGGTTTTCCTTCCTCCTTGTAATGCGATTTATTTCTTACAGCTCCACGGAGAGTTTTTCCCCCCTTTGTTCATATTCTTCCGTTACCCAGCTGTCATCTACGCCTTAAACATTTCATCTTCCTTTAACTGCCTTGTTTGGCTCCTTCACAGTGACCCTATTGACATTCTTTTGGGAGTTTGCTAGAACCTGGTAGAAGGCTCTGTCACTAAGCTTACAGTTAGAACTTCACAGGTGCATAGAATTTACCCTGGTCCATTAAGTCAGGATTCTGCCTCCAGCAGACGCCAACACCTGATGCTTCAGGGGAAGGTGGAAAACATCACGCTTCTGGCTAACTGTGCACAGTTGCATGTGTTGGGGAGTTTTCTTCCTCACCCTTGTGGTCTGTTCCCTGAAGCATGTGATTTGATATACTCTCAGTGCATCATTACAGATGATATCGATCATAAAGTTGTCCAGCCCTCGTCTTGGTCTTTTAAACCTTGTAACAGTGCTTGTGTTGTCTGGCCCTATGTCTGTGCTTTAGGGAACTGGTCTTATGAGAAGCGGAGTGTTGTCAGCTCCCTTGGACTTCAGTACAAGAGCAGGCCCTAGGTGGAGGGTTGGCTTGTATCTGTGTAGAACAGGCTTGTGTTCAGCAGTGTTTTGTGACTGTTGTGATTCCACTGCTGGATACAGGAAAGGATTCTGCCATAGGCTTTGTCAGCACTGGGAGTTGGAATGCTACTAACTATACAACCTGAAATGCGAAGGCCCGAGTTCTTAAAGGTAACTAGAGTTCTCCTCTCGGCCTGACTCCTGAGAGTCCTGCCGCCCACTGCAACTCTCAGCCCAGAGCAGGGCACACAGTGCATGGGGAGAGCTGGGTGCCTCAGGAAAGGTGTTTTTTCAGCTGCTGGCTAGCTGGGTGGGGAGCTGCGTAAGCTAGCCAGAAGTGAATGCTGAGGAGAGGGACTCAGGCACTGAAGGGGCTGGCTTGGTGCACACAGTCTGAGAGAAGTGCCTTCCTCTGCTCAGGATCCTCAGCTGTGAACCCTCTCCTGGAGGTAAGGGCTGACCTGGCTTAGGTGCCTAAGTCACCAGTGCCCTAGCAGCTAAACCCTTGTCTCTTTATTTCCTGTTTCACTGGACGCTTCTTCTCACTCTTGCTCTGCATTTCCCTGTACCCCAATTGTCTTGTGTGGATGCTCTGCAGCCTCTCCACCGATTGGTGAGCTGCCTCCAGCCCTCCTGATGTCAGGGGGCAGGTAACAGGTGTTAGGTGTGCTAGGAGCACACCTGCAGGACCAGGCTCTGCTGGCAAAAGTGGAGTTCCTCCACCTAGGCCGAGAACCCTGCTTCTGGGCTTCGGCTTGAACTAGGGCTCTGAGCAGCTGTCGGCAAGGTCAGTGCTTTGCAAATGCTGACTGCTGGAAATGTAGGTGCCTAGGCTGCAGCGGAGTGGCCGTTTTGAAAATGTCAGTGGCACCTAAATGGTGGATGTAGACTGCCATGTCCCTCTTTAGATGCTTGGGTACCTTCTAAGGATCTGAGCCCAAGTGTGAACAAGGACTGTTGTATGCTTAAGTCACAATGAGACTTGATGTGGGGTGGCAGTTTATCCTACACCTGCTACTGTGGGGTTCTTGCACCTTCCTCTGCAGGACACATGGACCGTGGGTCTGACCCACTCTTGGCAATTCAATGTGTTTAACATTGTGTGGGCCGGCTGGGGTTAATCCCAGTGTCCTATCAAGTTAACGTCTGGCTGACATGCTGTTAAACACAATAGCATTCACTGGAAACCAGGATTAAGCCATGTTTGATATGAGGTGGTGAACGCATGTTCTAACACTGGGTAGCTTTCCAAGTGCAGACCATCTCTTCGTGCAGTGTTACCATGGGAGGTGCAGCGACAGTCATGTGGGGTGGAGATGGCAGCTGATCCAGGAGTAGCATTGTGGGAAGTTATACTACAGTGTCTTAGCAGAGCCTGCAAAGAGGCATATGGGAGTGCCACCAAAATTTGACAACCTTTGGATCCACTTATCAAAGCACCTGCAATTACCGTTCTAGGGCAGGCGAGGCACTGTTAATGGTGAGCAAAGGCTGGCTGTTCATTTGTCTCCAGAGCAGGGAAGGGCAAACTTTGTGGCCCAAGGGCCACATTGGGGAATAGAAATTGTATGGTGGTCCATGAATGCTCACAAAATTGGGGGTGAAGGCTCTGGGGTGGGGCTGGGGATGAGGAGTTTGAGGTGTAGGAGGGTGCTCTGGGCTGGGACCGAGGGGTTTGGAGGGTGGGAGGGGGATCAGGGCTGGGGCAGGGGTGTGGGAAGAGGTGCAGATTCCGGCTGGGACTACGGGCTCTGGGGTGGGGTTGGTCATGAGAGGTTTGAGGTGCAGGAGGGTGCTCCGGGCTGGGATTGAGGGGCTTGGGGAGGAGGATCAGGGCTGGGGCAGGGGGTTGGGGTGTGGAGAGCGGCTCAGAGGTGCAGGATCTGAGCGGCGCTTACCTGAAGCAGCTCTCAGAAGCAGCGGCATGTCCCTTTTCTGTCTCCTATGTGGAGGTACGGCCAGGCAGCTCTGCATGCTGCCCCATCCACAGGCACCACCTCTGCAGCTCCCATTAGAGCACCGGAGGGGGCCATTGGAGCGCATAGGAGCCGGAGCGAGGCCATGCTGCGGCTTCCGGGAGCCGCGTGGTGCAGCCCCCAACCCTGCACCCTGGCTAGAGCACCAGAACGGGTCCATGCTGTGGAAGCCGCGTGGTGCGGGCCCCAACTCAGTGCCCTGGCTGGAGTGGAGCTGACCCTGTGGTGCGGCCCCCGAGCAGAGCGCCAGAGCAGCCCCTGAACCAGCACCCCGGCCGGAGTGGGACTGAGCCATGCCGCATGGTCCAGCTCCCGACCCAGCGCCCTGGCCAGAGTGTGGCAGGGCCAGGTGGTCTGGCCCCCAACCTCGCCCCCCCAGCAGAACTTAGCGGGCTGGCTTAAAACAGCTCGCAGGCCGTAATTTGCCCACCCCTGCTCCAGAGCATTTAAATAAACGGCTGATCCCAAAAATGTGCACAGCCCCATTAGCTGCAGCCAGTGCTTGCTACATGCTTCTTCAAATCCAGTTTTCGTGGACTCTTGATAATGAGATTGATGGGCTGTTTAGTGGAACTGTGATTCAAATGAACAATTGGCACTTAGCTATTAGTGGTAGTCACTTAATCCTCTCCCATCCACCCCATGCCTCGGCTAACGAGGTGATGAAGCATAGCCACTCTGTAAAGGGAAATCGGAGTCTTGCTTCTTTTTGCAATACACTGGGCCATATCCCTCCCTTAGCTAACTCCCCTGGCTTCCCCGGAGTTAGGCGGGTGCATTTGGCCTGCTGCTGATTACCATTTCCGCTTCCGCTGTTATAAAAATCCTGCTTTTCCTCTTCACTCCTCTCTGTTCTACGTGGAAAGTGCTGGGAAGTTTGTGCTCTTCCCTTCCACCTGCTCTCCAGGCTACAAGAAACTCCACGAGGACAGTGTAAGAACTCACGGCAGCAAGTCTTACAGCCTGGCTGCAGTTTGGGCTTGGTCTCCAAAACCCACACCCCTCCTTGGGCATCAGCCTGAGCTCCAGCCCAGGGACTCTAACCTTTGCTTGGATTGTTTCTTTGCACTTAGTCAGCTTCTGGTTTCTTTAGTTCTGCATGATTGATTTCACTCTGGCAATTAAAGCTCCTACCTGTGTCACTTAGGAGCATCTTCTTAATCTAGTAATCGGAGACACCTCTGGGCTCTGTTCTAGATCACTTTATTTAGATTGTTTTCCACCACATCCTCACCCGGTGAGGCTGAGCTGCTACAGGCTTATCCTTAATAAAATAAGAAAAGCTGGTCAGGGTCCCCCTTGTTGCATCTTCACTGTGGCTCGTGGGCTGATGCTTTTGGAAGAGCCAAAGGGCATTATTTAGATGTGGGCCCTATGAACATCTCAGGTATGTAGCCCAAAGCTGTTGTTTTAATGATCTTATAATCCTGTTTGAAAGAGCTCATTTGCTTGCAGAGATTGGAGTTGCAGGGGAGAGAGAGAGACTGGAAAAAACAGGTGTTAATCGTGCATCAGGAGGCGTGGAACTCTTATATAAGATAGCAGGCACCGTGCTGGAGGTACAATGTGTTTTCACCTAAGGATTGCAAAGCTTTCTCCAGGCATTTATTTAAGCTCACAAAATCCCTGAGAAGCAGGTATTTTTGCCAGTTTAGTTTGATAAACAGAATTGCAGTAAATGTCATCTAGGAGCTATGCCTCAGTTCTGTTTTATTTTTAAATATATACCCTGCAGTGAAAAGAAGAAAAATGTAAATGGTGAAAACCTCAAAACCATGTAGAAACGAGCTTTAAAGAAAGTAAAATAAATTCTCCTAAGTCATTTAGGAGCATAGCACTCTTGTAGGTTTTACCCAGAGGTCAGGAGAACAGGGCCCTCGTCCCACCACGAGGCATAGGCTTGACGCAGAAATTACTGGATGAAGTTCTATGGTCTGGGATACTGCAGATCAGACTAGATGAGTGTAATGATGTCTTCTGGCCATAAGGATCTATGACAGTGGTCAGTCAGTGCTGGGATCTTCGGCAACGGCTGGCGATAGACTGTAGGTCAGGTTAGGCCCTTAGTTCCTTCTGTGCAGTTCTGTTGGTGTCAGTGGTGTTGCAGGGTGTACATGAGAACAGACGCCGACCCATCTGTTAAACGTCCTTTCTGGTTCAATGGTGCCTTCACTTAAACATTAAAGTGTTTGTAAAATGTCTGCCCCCAAGTTATCCTTTTGTGCGCGCTCTCGACTGAATCCCATCTCCTGTGTTTCTCTTAGACTGTAAGCTCTCTGGGGCGGGGGACTGTCTCATTCAAAACATCTAACTGTCTGCGTCTCTTAGGTTTCATTAAATGCCTGGTTCTGGTCTACACTTTTCCATACAAGGGAGACTGATGTAACCGAGGTGAGTGTTACCCTGCTGTGGGAGCTTTGCATGTCTTGGCAGTTGAGGATCTGTGATCTACCCTTGCTTCTCAACCCCCTGAAATCTACAAGGCAAACCCTGGGTGTAAATGAGGGTGAGAAACACATGGCTATTCTCTAGTTCAGTGTCTGCTGAGACATGGCTCAGAGAGACCTGCCCTTACATCCATAATGTTCTAAGATGCCCCTATGCTGCTGGTGTGAAGTTGGGGGGCTGCAGAAAGGGATCTGGTGAATCTGTCTGACCTGAAACATGGGTCTGTGTAACAAATCTGTGCAGCACCCGAGAAGTGTAAGTACCCTCTGTGATGTAAGAAACCTACGAAAATGTGACTGTAAAACCGCAGACTCCAGTGCTTGTCTCCGACACTTGGACTGTCAGCTGTTTGGGCTGGGGGCTGTCTCTTTGTTCTGTGTTTGTACCGCACCTAGCACAGTGGGGTCCTGGCCAGGAGTGGGGCTGCCAGGTGCTACTGCCGTACAAATACCAGAAACAGGCAGCTAGTTGTAGCATCTGAAAAGACATTGAATTCACACGGAGACTAGCTAGCTGTATTTCTTCTTGTACCCCATTGTGTCCCGTCTGTCTGGGCCCTGATCCAGATAGAAGTGTAAGTCGATTTTACCAGTAGATAGTCTCTCAGCATTATGGCCCATTTATGTTCACTGTGTGCCAAGTCCTAGGAGTGCTTACTCAAGCAAACTGTCAGTGGCTCCTGAGTAAGGATGGAGTTAAGTCCCCTGGAAACTAATCTGATACTGTTGCCTTCCTGTGCACAACATATGTTCAAAAGACTCGTGAAAAGAAATCGTGGAAAGTTCCATTTGTAGAACTCTCAGCCCTTTAAAACCCTGATCTGCCTGATGCTCAGCAATGTCTCTGCTGTCCCTTCTTGGCTCTCTTTGTTGCTCTTCTACCAACGATCTAACCCGGCCTCTTGTCCCACAGAAAATGGATTACTTCTGCGCTTCCACCGTCATCCTGCACTCCATCTACCTGTGCTGTGTCAGGTGAGCTTCCTACGGTCCCTGTCTCCCTAAGATGATGGGCGTGTCTCTGGCGTCACAGCTACAGAGTTGGCTGGCAGCCCTGCAGCTAGATAAGCTGAAACCTGGTATTTACTTTCCTCCTTCCCTCTGTGCTATGGGAACCTGACTGTGGCTTTGTTTAGCCAAGGAACTGGGGAGTGCCACTTCTCAGATCGAGGGGGGAATGTGTCTGAACTTCCGATAAGGGACAGCAAGGTTGCTGCAGTCTAACATTCAGGAAGTGAAGGGGAGAGACCCATCATAGGATCATAGGACTGGAAGGGACCTCAAGAGGTCATCTAGTCCAATCCCCTGCACTCATGGCTGGGCTAAGGATTATCTGGACCAGGCCAGAGCTGGCGTGTGTCCATGCTAGAGTTAGCCACTTCAGGAACAGAAGTAGCTATCTGTAAGTGCCAGCGAGGTTTGTGTTCGGCTAGTGTCCCAGGGCTTGGGTCGTCTTATTGCTGTCTGTCAGCACAGCCCAAAGCGTTCAGCTGCTGTAAGGTTTATGAAGCAAGCGCTGGCGTACACCAGTGCCTCGCCGTACCTGGCTGTTTCTGGGGCAGGAAAGTGAGCTATGAGATGCAGAAAGACCTCTGAGGTCACTGACTTCTCCCCCGCAAGGGCAGATCCATCCTCTGCCAGGGGTTGTGTCAGATACTAAACAGCTTATGCTCTTGGAAGTCTAGAAGGCCAGAAGGAACTTTTAGATCTGTTAGTGTGACCTCCTGTGTGGCACCAGCTGCCCCAGACTGAGCCCAGTTGTGTGCCATAGGGAGAGAAAGGAAGGTGCCATAGAGGCCCTGGGGCAGGGTGTGCATTTTGTTTTATCCCCTTCCTCTGAAGTGTCGAGGATGGCCATGGTTGGAGGTGGGCACTAGGTGGGGTGGGCCAGGGTTCTGAGGTGACACCGAGCTGTCAGTGTCTGTCTGCCCCTCTCTCTCTCTCTCTCTCTCTCTCTCAGGGCCTTGGCTGGCTGGTTCTTGCTCACATGCTCAGGATCTATCAGGTCTCCATATGTGGGGCTGGGAAGGAATTTTCTCCCACGTAAGATTGGCAGTGACCATAGGGCTTTTTCACCTTCCTCTACAGCATGTGGGGATGGGTCACTTGCCAGGATTTTCAGGGGTATCTCACTTAATCGTTTCTGTGCCACTGTGGGGGTGCCCTGGGCACTGATGCACCTCGGTCCCTCCTGTTCTCTGCCTGCAGCACATAGCGATCCAGTCTCCCCTGGGCTGTGATATTTGGGTCTCATTAGGTGCTTGGGATTAGCATGCAGGTGCTGGGAGAAGTTGGTGGCGGATGCTATACAGGAGGCTAGACGGGATGATCTGGTGTCCCTTCTGGTCTTGAAGGCTGGGACTCTCTCTAGCGGCTGGGAATAGATCAGGTGAGATCTCCTGGGGTTGCAGGAGCTGGGGCGAAGCCTCTGGTGTGTCCTGCAGGAGCTGTGTAAGCTGCTGGAGTCTGAGCGCTTCTCTGCATTGTTTTGGTTTCCATTGTAGGACCCTGGGTCTGAAACATCCAGCCTTTGCTAATGCCTTTGGGGGTTTTCTGATCCTCTTCCTGGCCTGCCATGTCTCGTACCTGACGCTCGTGCGCTTTGACTATGGCTACAACATGGCCGCAAACGTGGCAATCGGTAAGGCCCGGGGGAGGCTGGAAGGTGGGGACAGGGTGGGCGGGTCAGTTTTTGGTAGTGACTTGGAGTGAACATGAGCAATGGAGCTGTATGTAATTCACACACAGCCACATGCTGCTCAGTGTCACCCCCAGGTGGGATTTGGGAATCTGCAGTGGTTAGAGAGTCTGTCTGGCTCTACTTTCTGGCGATGGCGTCTCCTAGCTATTCCACTGCACCTGTGTGCTGAGGAAAGGGGCTGATCCATTCCCTAGGAACTGGTGTTTCTTGTCTCTGCAGCACAAGGTGGGGTGGCTGTTTGTCTGCTAAATCTAAGGACTGCAGCTTGTGTGGCTGGGGAAGTCACCAGGACAGTCCTGACGTGGTGCTAGTCCGACTTCCCCCTTTCAGAAAATGGCATTTTCCATTAACTCAGTCGCCTGGCACTGCTCTAGACTCCTGCCGTTGACTTGTGGTGTCAGGCCAGCCATTCTCCCCTGGTGCCTCCATTTCCCACGTCCTCAGCTCTCCGTGTTCCCGCGAGTCTCACATTACTTCATGTTTTACTTTGAGCCCCAGCTCCTGGCGTCGTGTTTTGTGAGAATCGGTTTTCATCGTTTTTAACAGGGTAACTTTGCAACCCTCGCGGCTTCAGAGGAAAGTTTGAAAACGTGACCCTGGGTGTGTCATAAAGGCCCAGGAAGAGGGAGGCAGCCAGAATGCAGAATGGGCTGTAGATGGCTTCGAGAAGCTGACCATGCAACTGAAGCCTGGGTGCCACATAGGCACCGTGGTCATGCCCCATCCTCTAGCCATGCTCTGCTTCCTTGCTATGTTGGCAGCAGGGAGGCTGATGTCCCTATGTCCCTACAGCGCTATGGCACTGCAAGGTCAGCCTAATACGGAGGCAGGGCCCAGAGTGCATTGCTGCACACAGCTGGGGCACTCTGGGCAGTGGAGGCATAGGGACAAATTGAGAGGAGCAGGTGATCAGGACACTGATTGGCAGGCAGCTTGTTAATTCCCCAGAGGGTGATGTGTTCGGGGGAGTGGGGAAGGGTGACTATGGGGAGAAGATCGCGGGGGTGAAGAGGAAGGGACGTGGCAACGTTAGGCACTGTGGGACTGTTGGCAGTTGTGGCTGGAGGGGAATATAGTTTCCCTCCATCCCAGTGGATGGATCTGAGAGCCGCTTGCCTCTTGGGCTAGCCAGGGCAAGGGGAGCTAACTACGCGGCAGGGGCACATTTAAATGAAACTCGTATCGGCTTGTGAGCCATGCTGTGGGTGAGTGAACCGAGGGCTGAGTCACTTACAGGGCCAGGTCTCTACAGCCAGGTTCTGTGCCCTTGGGCTGGCAGAGGACAGAAACACCCCCAAGAGGGTGAGTTCAGCCTTTGGGGGAGGGGAGGCAAGGCAAGGGTGGTCAGGGTGTTGGCCAGCTCTTGATGGAGCCTGATCCTGGCTAGCAAGATTGGTAAGAGGAACTGAGTACATGGTGGGGCTCCAGGACAGGGGGAGTAACCGTGTGGGTGTGGAGTAGAGGAGGTGACTCCTTCTCTGCCCTTGCGTCTGAGCAGCAAACATCCGGCCAGCCCAAAGAGCAAGTCCTGCTTCCTGTGACCATGAGATCTCCGCCCCATCCCTCTTGCCTTCTAGGCCTTCTCAACCTCTTCTGGTGGCTGGGCTGGTGCATCAGGAACCAGCAGCGCCTCCCATACGTGCGGAAGTGCGTGGTGGTGGTGCTGCTCCTTCAGGGCTTGGCGCTGCTCGAGCTCCTTGACTTCCCGCCCCTCTTCTGGATCTTCGACGCACATGCCATCTGGCACATCAGCACCATTCCTGTCAATGTCCTCTTCTACAGGTCAGCCTCGGATACGTGGTCTCTGGGGGGCTGTCTGGGCGACGGAACTGTGTAATTATTCGCCAGGCAATTCCCCCCTTTGAGATCCACTCCCTGGGGTGGCTACAGCAGGAACGCAGGCAGCACAGCAAGAAGCTCTGAAATGTAATCCCCTGTTACACAGCAACGCTGCCATGTGCTACAGCTCCATCTGATCTCGCCAGCTTGGCAGGGTGGGTGAGACCAAGCCACGCCTGGAAAAGGGGGCTCTTGACTCGCAAAGTGGGAACTGTCTCTAGCCTTTGGCATCACAGCAAGAAGCAGTTTCATGGTGAGCTCTTCTCAAATGGGAGCACAGTCCGGACAGGCAGATCTTACGACCCACCAACATTGAGAGCAGGAAGGAAGGGAGATCTCGTGGTTAGGCTGCTGGCCTGGGACTCTGGAGACCACAGCCTCCCTGTTTGATCTTGGGCAAGTCACCTAATGGCTCTGTGCCTCAGTTTCCCTACCTGTACCAAGGGGGGTAAATGCATTAACAAGTCTGAGATGCTCAGGTACTAGGGACGGGGGCCATACAAGTACCTAGACAGTGTGCGGGATCCCTCAGCATGAGTGTAATCCTGCCCCATTAGTGTCCCACCAGCCCACATAGCCTAAACCAGTAACCCAGCAGGGAAGCCCCCCGGTGCAGAGCTGTGTGTGTTGGCAGCACAGGAGCCAATGCAGGGCAAGGACTTGGCACTGTTAATGTTTTCAGACGGAGTAAATGTCATGTGAGCTCATTACTGTTAACAAGCTAACAGGGTGTGAGCTGTAGGAACTAATTATGCGAGTGGTGCCCTTTTGAGCACTGCTCGCTGGCGGCCAGGCCTAGCTGCCGCTCCAGACGGGAGCTCAAACTTCACTTCTGCCCAAGGACGCTCGTGCTGGGTAGGACTCTTTGGGTCGGGGTGGGGATGGTGTTATGTCCAGTTGTGCAGGAGTCCGTCCCCCTCCCCAGGATCTGCATTTGGACATCACCCAGAGTGTGCCTGTCCACCCTATCTCACCCAAAGAGAAGATGCATTCCATTCCCAAAGCTCCCCCCCTGCATGCCTTCCTGGTCCTCTGACCCAGCTGCCAGCACCCCCAACCTCCTTGCAACTTCTGATCTGAGTGACACAGTCAGTGCCAAAATGGATGGTGGATCCAAAGTGTGGGGGTTTCGCTTCAGAGCCGTGGCTGGGGTAATGCTGACTTCCGGCTGCTGAGGAGCAGGCCCCCAACAGCGAACACAAAATGGTGGGTTCTGAGTGCGGCTGCTGGGAAAGGTGATGGCCTGGTACAGGTCAGACTGGGTCCCTTCTGCCCTGGCAGTGACTCCATATTGCATTGACTGGATATTTCTGACAAAAAAGACCCTTTTCTTTTGGAATTAGCCTGAACTCGCTGCTGCTGCAATGGCTTGGGTTCAAATGGGGCAGTTTCTGGCTAGAACCTCCCCATCCCCAGGCCACGCTGCCTCGAACTCGCTCACGTTGCTCTCATTATCCTTGCAGTTTCCTCCGTGATGACAGCCTGTACCTCTTGAAGGCGAACTCGGGCGTTCTGAAAATAGACTAAAGCTGTCGGGGAAGGGGCCTGCCGTGCGGAGAGGATCTGTCCCTTCCCTGATGGAAACTGTCACGCGAGACCTTCTGAGCGCCTTTCCCAGCAGCATGCTGGGTCTCAAGCCAGCCGCTCTCGAGAAGCGGTGATGTTGTGCACTTTCATCTAGTCCCTGTCCAGAATCTGTGGCCATGCCGAGACCTGCTCCCTGCTGCCTTTGACTCCTGGGTGCACCAGAATCCTGGGTAAACATCACCCTCCACCAGAGCTTAGTTTTGTTTCCTCTTTTTTTTGCCTTCAGAAGTTTTAATTCTAATCCCATGACTTGTTCCATTAGAACATCAACGATCCATCTCGCCTACATGCTCCCCCACACACACTGTAATTAATGCTCTTCTGTGCTACCGGGCAACATGGTGCGTTTCCGTTTCCACTGTTATGAAATCTGTTTGATTCTCAGCTTGCTGCGGGATTTCAGGCTAAGTGGGAAATGTTGGTGAACCAACTGGTGACTCTGTAGACTTGGAAGATGTCGTGAGCACGTTGTGGGGACATCTGGTCATAAAGCTGTGTGGCCCACAGGACCTCAGACTCTGCAGTCAGCCACTGCAGAAATGGGTTATTGTAAATCTGTGTAAATAAGACATACGCTGCTCTGTACATTGGATTGACTCGTCCTCTGAGACTAGAGCCTGTGGTTCTGCGCTGCGAAACCTTCTTCAGTAGTTGTGGGGAGGTGGATCTCCCAGGTTACTGGACACTTGGGGGGGAATGTGGAAGCTGTGCAGAGGTGATGTTTTTGAAATGGGATTCTCGGTGCAGTGTGAAATGCCAGGCTGTCTCGGGCAGTTCAACACTTATTTTTCCACTCCTTGACAAACCTGCTCTGATGAATCCTGTGTGCCCTATAGGGGAAAATGCCCCTTTCTTGCAAGGGGAGGGGGTGCTAAGGTACCCCAAAGATTCCCTAGTCCCTGCATGCCACTTTAAGTCACCCACATGTTGTGGCTAGTCCTCCATCCTTTCTGGCTGTTAAGTGCTGAGAAGGGACTCCCTGCAGCGCTGAGATGAGGGCCTCCTGACTAGAGGAGGGGGGTGACACCCCTCACCCCTGTTATTCCAGTTGCTGAGGGGAGCAGATGAAAAACAGAACAGAACCTTTCTGTGTATAATGACATTCCTGGCTTTCCCTCTGCAATTGCATTAGTCAGGGGCCTGCTGTACGTTACAGGATTAAGGCCTTACTGAGTAAAGTGAAAGGTTGAGAGCTCTGGGCTCCGCTGGTAAAAGCAGAGAGACCAGGAATGCGGCAGGAAGCCGAAGGGATCAGCAAGTGCCTTTTTCTGATGGCCAGAGGGAGTTAATGAAGTAGATTCGCAGGTGTTATGACTTGCTGTGTTGCTGCGGCACCAGTAGGTGGCGAGCGTTGCCAATCCATTGACATTTCAAACTCCATCTCTCCCTGTCTGAGGTTTACAGCCGGCCAGCTGGGCTGGTTCGGTTCTCCTGGAAGCTCTCTGGCATCCCTGTGCCACCCGTCACTCTGGGCGTCCTTGTGTCTGAATGGGCCCAGCCTGTGTGTGACCTGTTAGGACCGTTCGTGATTCTGTTAAAGACTTGGAGTTATTAGCCCAGATGTCTAGTCTGCATGGGGCTGCAGTGTGTGTGTGTGTGTGTGTGTGTGTGGCTTGTTTTCAAAATTTAGATTTACTTCCATTGTTAAGATAAAGTCCAGGTGTGTGGGGGTTTTTTTGTGGGGGAGGCGGGAGGCAGGGAGCCTGGATTTTGTTTTTGTGGGTGCAGCCCTGAGTAACCTCCATTGCTGGGCTGGGGTGGGCTGCCTGCTCAGCTCACAGATGTGACGAGAGAGAAGGGGGTAATACACAAGCTGTTCTGAGCAAGGGACAGGAGGCCAAGAACTCACCCAGGGACCTGAGGTGCAATGAGTCTGGGGAACTTGGTCCCTTCAGCACCGACTCCACAAAGCGCTTGCTCACCAGTAAGAACCGAGTGGTTCCAATCCCTTAGCTGGGAGTGCCCAGTGCTCTGATCCAGAGCCTTTGCAGTCAGTGGACAGAAGGTCAGATGTCCGTACTTGGCGGTCTGGGCCATACAGAAGTCTGCGAGGACGATGGCTTGGAGAACATGAGCCAAGCTGGGAAGACCTGGCAAGTGGCTACCTAGTTATGTTGACTGCAGTTAGCACAATAGCTTGTGTTCAGTGGAAATTAGAGACTATGGCAGCGTGGTGGTAACCCTGGAGAACTGTCAGTGGTGGCTAATGGGGGGTTTGTGTGTGTGTGCCCACACGTGCCTAGATGTAACTGACTACATGCCATGATGTTTGCCCCTGCCTAGGGGCAGATATCTGTCCATCTGTATCTCTGCCGCTGCTTCATCTTATTGTTCAAAACCCAAACTCTTGAACTTAAGCTGCCTGTAACATCCTTGTCCTGGTGAGGAGGAAATCTGCAGCCCGTATGTATGTCCCAGCGATACGTATGTGTCTCTCTCTTCTCTTCTGCCTTCCCCCTCGTTTAACCTGCCTGTCGCCTTCCCAGAGAAACCACCCAATGCCCTGGCTCTCTTCCAATTTCAGAGCTTGTAAATTCCACTGCTGCCCAGCTGCACTGAGCTGCTTAATGCAGAGAGTGACTTCTGCATGTTCCCCAGACGTCTGTGGAAAGATCAGTCCAGACAGGCCACCTTGAAAGCTTTAGGAAAAGTAGAGGCCAGCGCAATCCTGGTCCTTATCGCTTATTAGCCCCTGCTCTGAATTCCAAACACTCTTTATCCTGGTATCCTCCATTCACCTTGCTTCACAGAGATCCCAGACTAGCCAGACCCCTGGGTGCAGGAGCCCGTAGCTTTGCAGAGCCATAGCCAGAGTGAGCGAACGGAGGAGTTGTATGATTCAGCAGCACTTTGTTGTCTGGCTAGCGGAGAATGCCAAGTCCAACCAGCTGCTGGGGCAGCAGTCCAGAGCCATGTCTCTAACCAGGGCTCCACTAAAATAACCCAGAGGGAAGGGCTGGCATTAGACTTGCTGGGACCCAGGACTGAAGCTGAAGCCCAAGCAACGTGGTTTCAGGGGGCCACCTGTGGCGCCAGCCCTGCTTACTACCCCCAAATGCTGGCCCTGGCTTTTGATCTACTGGATTTGCAGGAAGCCAGTTGTGGCACAGGTGAGCCGTGGAATTTTCAAAACATGTTGGGGGGGGTGCTCAGAAAGAGAGGCTGAGAACCCCTGGTCCAGAGAATGGCTCCTTCACCTTGGTAGCATCTCCTGCCTTCTTTACACCAGGGCTGCTATAGGACAGCTGGGCTCGCTCGCCAAGGTAGGCACCAACTGGCGTATCTGCTGCCTCCTAGGTAGCTGGTGGGCGTCAGCCTGTTGCTGGAAGGAGTCGCAATAGGCCTCAGTATCATCCTGTTCTGATAGTGCTGAGACATGGCTGGGCTTTCTCAGGTGGGGGTGGGGCTGGTGCCAGCATCCTGCCTGGCGCTCCAACCCCCGCTCTGTCCCCTGAGACTGGCCTAGCAGGACTTCCCCTGAAGAGCCAGCGTCCCTTCTCCCCACTCGCTCCAGGTCTTGGCACCTGCTCTGCAGGCCCAGGGCTCTGACCTCATCTTTCCGTGCAGTAGCCATCCCAGGGCCTTGCCTTATTCCCGCCTGGTCACCTGTGTCCTGAGTCTCAGGGGAAGCAAAATGCCCTGCCTCTGGTTTTAACCCTTAGTTTTCCCTGTTTGCTGCGCTTGTACGGGTGCTGGAGCAAATAGTTTTCAAGCCACTTTAAAAACTCCCGTTGCACGAAGAGGGCTTGATCCATGAGCCCCTCCCTCCTCCTGGCTTTCCACCAGAGTGCTGTACCCTAGCAAGGAGGAGGCATTTGGTGTGACGCTCTAGTTAGCAGGTTTGTAGTGGAGGCTTCTCGTGGAAACTCTTGCCAAGAACAGACTACTGGCTGTGCATGCCAGGGTGTGCAACAGGTGATCATACAGTGAAAGCAGGTGGGGTGTGTGTGTGTGTGAAACGATTGACCCCGCCACAAAAGCAGCTCCTGGCCTCAGAGCTCTGTGCCAGCTTCTTACTGAAACGTCCCAGTGTGTAATTTTAGAAGTAGAAAACAAACAGCACATCCTCCTCAGATAGCTCTCAGCCAACGCAGCACATTGTGAGCTCGCTCGCTGTCCATTCACCCTCGGCGCTGTCACGAGAGCCTGGCGTCTGTTTTTCACATGGAAAATGACCGGACATTCTACTGGCAGCGGCCCTGCCAGCCACTTCAGCTGGGCTTGGTAACAGAATTTCCTGAAGGTGACCTGAAAGTGCTGTTGGTGGGAGCAGCTGCTTTGCTGCGGGGGAAGGGGAGAGTGTAGATTTGTGGGTTTCTTTTTCCTCCTCTGTTTCGGAGGATGTTTCCTTTTCTGGTTATACAGGTGATGAGTTGGGATAATCTGTATATATCATGGTAATAAGGGAATGGGGGCAGATTTTCTGTCACTGTGCAGCCCCCACACATGTCTTATGGGGATGTGAATGTGACTGACGTGTATTCTATTGCTGTTTTACTTCTTAAATCAGCCCTTTGGAGCGTGATCAATGAATTGTGTTAGATTTGGGTCAAGTCGGCGATTATTGAAAACGGTGCAAATGAACCTTTGTCAGTATTGTCCTGGGTTCTCTGAGAATAAAATTGTAATTAATCTAATAATCTCCACTCTCTTCATCTGTTGATTTTTTTTTTGCCCCCAAATCTCCATCTAAAAGAAAAACCATTTGGAGTTGCCAAAAATATGAATAATGACCACTCTTTAATCCCTTCTCTGCCTCAAATCCTGAATTAAGTGGAGTGCTGTCACATGGCCAGCTGGGGAGCAGGGCTGGGAGGGTCACGGCATCGAACTCCAGGCCAGGAAGCAGCCACCTCCATCCAGGGATCAGGTCCAGGAGTTACTGGGTTGGGATGGAGGGAGAATTGACTGGAAGAAGTGAGGGTGAGATGGGAGCTGGAGTGGGGTTGGTGGTGCCAGCTCTCGGACCTCCCGTCGTTAACAATGGACAGACCCACTGCAGTTGGGAGCAGGGTTGGGCTTCCTACCAGGAAACCTGATTAGAGCAGGATCCCAGCCACTCTCCTGGCCCCTATCCTCTAAACCGCATGGCTAGGGGCCAGCCAGGAGATCTGGCTGCAGTCACAGATTCGGCTTACGCTCTTTGGATAAAGTCTGGCCCATATTACTGACCTTCCCAGCGTTTGGATTGGATGATACTCTTTAGATGAGGTAGAAAACTGTGTGATCAAATCAGTAACTCCAAGGCAGGTGGACTCTGACCTGTGCTTTCCTTGGCTGAGGCTGACGAGATGTGAGGGAGCACCTGGCAGTCAGGCCATGGGGAAACTTGTGTGCCTAAGGATGCAAGAGCTGTAAATAAAAGTAGTGGCTTTATTGAACGCAGCTTGTGCGCTCTCTTCCAAATCCTGCTCTAGAGACAGGAACTGGGAATGCGGGATTGGGGGGCTGTCAATGGGCACAGCAATGATGCAGCCAGACCCAGCTTCTGCCTCCCAGCAGCAGCTGAAGCTTGGGAAGGGAAAGTTCCACCTAACCTCCCTGGTGATCAGTTAATCCCTTGAACTGGGCTTGCTGTCCTGTCCCCCGCGGTTACAGACAGTACTGACGGGTGTGATGTCAGTTCTCTGGATAGTAGCGTTACTCACTGGCCTCACGCACAAGCCTAAATCCCTCTGTGCTGCCACTGGGGTGGGGATTGGATTTAGACTGATGCTCCCTTGAGGCCTTGAATTCCTTCCCCGCTCCTAGCTGCATGAACTAACTAGCCCCCTAGGAGAATGGGGCCAGCCTGGCGCCATTGTGACCCAATGGCTGAAGAAGTGGTGACATCATTACCAACCCTGCTGTTTTTATGGGACGCTCCAAGGCAGGTATTTGTGCGTGGTGACGAAGGAGCACGAGCTGGCAGGAAACAGTATAGAGACAGCCTGTCAGACTGACTTTCCATGGGGCTGAGGAGCTGCCACGTCCATTTTCAGTGACGTTGTGGGGCATGGAGTCAGGCCTCTGAAAGACGCTGTGGCTTTAAACTACCTCATGCCTCACCAATGCGACTTGCAGGTCCCGCGCGTGCTGCTGCAGCCCCGAGAGGAAATTAGAGAGACCACCCAAGGGTGATGTTCTTAACTCACTTCAGCACCATAAAATCCCACCCTTGGCTTCCAAATCATTTTTTACTAGAGAGAGTTAACTAGAGAGAGTCAATGTGGGGTTACTGTGCCCCCCACTTTGGGGAAAGACCTATTTTTTCCCCAAAAACATTTCTTTGAAGGGTTGGTTCCAAATTCAACATCCTCTATTAACCATGTTGGGATTCCTTAAATATAGACTCGCATCTGCTTTGTAGGCTGTTTGTTTAACGTTTACACTTCCCCAACTCAGAGTGAATCTAGGCAACCGTTTGCCTTGATTTTACAGCTTTTATTTTCACTGGATTCTCATGCAGTAGAACAGGCAGAGTGTGTAACTCCCAGAGAACAGCATAGAATACGTATCTATAGCCACACAATAAATATCTAGATAAAGTGCAGTGGAAATCATGAAAACATCTCGGCATTATTAGGTTCTCTGAAAGGTTTTTTTTTTTTAAACATACACTAAAATTCTAACTGTTGGGCCTAAATTATCTGGGGTTCCTACTAAAATTCTTCAGCAGATGGGATTGGTACCAAAACTAAATTGTGCTAATTCTGAAGTTGGAATCCTGCTGAAATTCTACCTTGGCTAGTTTTGTCTTCTCCCTCTACAGTGAAATTCCAGATTGGGTCATTTATATTCTGCCTGCCTCCTACTTCCCTTTCACTTTCAGAGGGAGTGGGAGGTGGTTTTTCATTACCTGTTTTAAACTCTTGAGGAATGTTACTGTCTGTCCTTTAGCAGTGGCTGAGTTCTGCCCCAGAGATGGCTGCAAGTCATGTAAAATGATGTGGAGAGAGAGAAACTAGTGCATTGAGTGGAGGATCAGGAACTGGCTGAGTTCTAATCCCAGCTCTCGCTCTCTAACTCACCCCTACTTGGTTCTGTGACTCAGTTTCCCTGTTTATAAAACAAGGGTGGTAAGGCAGAGCTGCTTCACAGGCTGGTATGCAGATTAATTGAATGATGTAAGCATTTTGAACCCCCCGAAGTGCTGTAAAAGCATCCAGAGCCGATAGGGAGGGGCTCTAGAAGTGCATGCCCCAAGTAGGATTTCACTCTTTGTATGGCACAAGGAGAACCTGGGTGCTATAGCAAGCCAACCCTGCCTGATACTCCAGTAGCTGCTCAAGCCATGCAGATACAGGGGAACAGGACCTGCCATTAATAGAAGCCTAGAATTTATGAATGGAGAGACTCTCAGAGAACCAGCTAATCCACCTGCCTCCAGTTTTATTTAACCCCTTCACTGCTAAATCAGCTACCACATGCAAAGGAGAAGAGCTCTGGTGGAGGAGGTGTTAAGGAGAATTGCACAGCATCTCAGGTTATCTGCCTAGGATGGATGCATCTATTGCATTTCTAGCTACCAAGCTTCACTCTGCTGTGGGACGTGCATCTTAGCAAAGAACAAGAGGATTGCCCAGGCCTGCCTTGCTATGGGCCTCAGGCCACAGCTGCCTTCTGTGCGTGGACAAAGAAGACCCCACTCACGTCATCCACGCCGATTTTCAAGCCAGGCGGCATGAGGTAGGTTCGGAAGTCGTGGATGTGGTAGCCAGTCTTGCTCAAGGCCTCCCTGACATCGGGCTCGCTCACCGGCACCACCGAGAGCTTGGCCTCACCGGCCAGGTAGAAAGTCTCCTCCAGGGCGCCAATGAGGAGGAAGTGGCCCCTGGGCTGCAGCAAGGTGGTGACGTTATGCAGGGCTCTCTCGAAGCTTGGCCGGTCGGGGCTCACCGCCTCCAGGCAGAAGGTGGAGACCAGGGCGTCAGCTGGCTGGCAGAACTGGGAGCCCAGCGGCTCGGGCTGGTGGACGTCGATGGGCAGGATCTGCCTCAGTTTCCCTCTCAGCTTCTGCTCTTTCTCCTTCCACTGCTCTCTGTGTCAGCCAGACAAGAATGAAGCCTGGCCGTGAGAAAGGGAGCCTGGGAGTCAAGCAATGGGCAGCAGGGGGGAGTGTACCCAGATGCACCAAGGAGAGAGAGTGGGTGTTTAGGGTGCTCCAAGGGGGGTAAGGGGATCAGAGGAGCCAAAGGGAAATTCAGGCCAAACCGGCCCATGGAAAAGTGCCAGATGGGCTGGAGTGAGAATTTTATGCCCACTCAAAGTGCTGTGGTGATAACTGCAGATTCTGACACGGAGCTTCCCCCCCGCTGTGCCCCTCCAGCCCACCTGAGTGCTGGAATGATCAGAGCCATGGTCGGTTCCTATGGAGAGGGACCCACCCATGGTCCAGTCTCCATAGCTGAGACTCCTAGGGAGGGGGGGTTTAGCTCGCTCCGGCCAGGTGCCCAGCCGCTTCCCTGAAGAGCTGTATAACGAAGGCTAGACAGAGCCCTGGGCAAGCTAGAGCAGGGAAGGACGCCAGAGCTGTCAGGCAGAACAGGCCTGATTTTCTGGGGGCTAGGAGCTCAGGGCTCTGTGCAAAACCAGCCCGATTCAGCTATGCGCTCCCCAGCATCATGTCCATGCTCCTTGGAGCTTCCAGCCTCTGAGCAGAGGAGCCGGGTCGTGCTGGGGAGCCTGGCGGCAGGGGAGCATCGGGTTATACAGCGAGATCTGGCCGTTTCCAGCTCCAGATTGTCCCAAACGCAGCGTGGCAGCAGCTCGGGTTCATGCCGGCATGGCTGTTTTGGCACAAGGTTGTGGGCGACTCCCCTTTCTGAGTGCAGGGTGTGCCCAGCTCTGATTTCTGGGCTCACAAGGGTGTGGGTGTAGGTTTTACCTTCTCTGCACGCAGGAGATCATTCCCCCCCACCCCGTCTCTCGCTGCTCCCAAGCAGGGCGGTCACTGTCTCTGGCCCTGGGGAGGGTACTCCGTACCCTGGGGAGCGCCCTGGTTGCTTCACAGGCTGGGAGATCAATGCAGGGACTTTGCAGTGGTGCCGCTGGGGCCTGTTCCCTACTCAGAGTTGGAGGAGTGACATTACCAGACCCACGAGTCCCCCCCACCTTCACTGATACTCTCCGGTTGTTGTTTGGAGCCAGCAATTTGCTTTCCCCGAGCAGCTCCTACCTCCAGCTCTGCTCCAGGACACGGGCCCTTCAGCCAGGGAGGCCTTTTCGCAGCTGGGCCGATAAGCTGTGATGGAGCAGGGAGTGGGGCGGATTGACTTGGGAATGTTGCGTGGGAGTTTTACTGGGACTGTCTGCACTGGTGATGGGGATATCAGGGGGTGACTTCACTTGAGGGATGATACCTGAGCCCAGGATGGGGGTTGGGGCCAGGTGACACCTTTGCCCGGGAAACTGGACAAAGGCAGAGGGAGATGGCTGGAGGGGGTTTCGGTTTGGAGCTGGCTGGGGAAATGGAGGGAGACCCAGGGCTGGGGTCTCAGTTCCCTGCCCCCCAAGATGGACCTGACTGTGGGGGTCCTGTTGTCTGTACCTACAAGCTCTGGTTTGGGTTCCTGTCCAATAAACCTTCTGTTTTACTGCCTGGCTGAGAGTCCTGGTGAATTGCAGGAAGTTGTGGGGTGCAGGGCCCTGACTCCCCCACATTTCCTGACACAAGCAAGTCTTGGAAGCCAGATCCGTGGTGCGAGCGCCTTATGCTTCCAATCCCCCAGTGCCATGCTGGCTGGCAAGGCAAAGCCCTGGGGGTGAGGCCAGGTGGCAGATGAGCGGGTCTAGGATACTGGGGCTTGCTGGGCGTTAACTGTAACGCTGGCTCTAGGTGAGCAGAGGAGAGGGATCGATGCCCAGGGCAGTCACTGGGTGAGCTAAGTGATCGGGGGCAGGGGGGGGATGTCAGTGTGTGTGTGAACGTGTGGGACATGACTGGGCGGTGGTGCGCTCCCTGTGACACGCTGCATGCACATGCATCTGCTGGCTAACAACGCCGAGGCCACCCTGTAACTCCCACTCTGCCCTAGGTGCTTGTCACCCAGTTTCTAAATCTCCCCCTGCCCCCGGTCCATTTCCAGCCAGCAAACAGCAAGTTTGGGAATTCAAGCGACACCCTCAGGTCACACAACTATGCCGGACCACAGAGCATGAGTGAGACCGGCTGCTCCATCCAGTCCTGCTTGAATGCCCCTCGCTCCCGCACCCAGCACCGGCAGCTCTTCCCCCGGCTCTGGTGCCACCGACCAGCCTGGTTTGCAGGCTGTCTCCTCCCAACCCCCCAGACGCCTACCCTTTGCCCTCAATCCGGCAGACGTGTTTGATGTACGGGCTCCAGTCGAAGCTGTCAGGCTCGTCCTGCACCCACCGGCGCAGCACCTCCCGGTTCACCTCCAGGTAGTCGGTGGCAATGATCTCCTCGAAGTGGTCGCAGGCACTCAGGAGCTGGTAGATGGTGGGGCCGGAGCCAATGTCGATCAGGGTGCGGCCGTGGATGTCACCTGGGAGGTGAGGGAGACCGGTACAGAGGGACGTGTGCTGAGGGGGTTTGGGTGTGAGTTTTTGGGTTACCCGCTTTGTGGTGGAGGAGGCTGTGAGAGCGGAAATGGAAGGAGAATTTCAGCCCAGGCCCAGGCCTGGTCTCCGCTGGGAAGCGTTTCCCCGACAGCAGTACGGGTACAGCAAACCTGCAGGGAGATGCCCTCAGCCAGGCCAAGAGTTCCTTTGCCTGGGTAGCTTATACCCATTCCCCACATGAGCTGAGCCTTAGCCACAAAGGCTTTTTCTGTGCTAGAAGTCACCAGAAGTTGAGCCTAGCAGAGGTGAGGAGTGGGAATTGTGGCTCCTGAGTTTGCTCCCCTGAGCTGCCAGGGGAACGGAGTGTAGTGGTCAGAGTGTCAGGTTGGGAACTAGGACTGCTGGGTTCTATTCCCAGATCTGGTGCTGGCATCGGTCTGTGCCTCAGTTTCCCCATCAGTAACAGAGGCCGTGACACTCTCCTCCCTCCCAAGGCAGCTCGGAGGCTTCATCCACTGATGCCTGCAAAGCCCTTTAAAGGCTCATTTACAGCTTCTGTCTCACCCCAACACTCACCTGTGGCGAAGGCATCGGCCAGGCACCGCAGCTTCCAGGGCACCACGCAGTCCTCGGAGCTGAAGTTGGCCCGGGGGGGCATGTAGTTGTTTTGGAGGTAGGCTCTGGGGTTGAACTTCTGGTAGCTCTCCCCGACGGCCGCGATGCTGCTCATGGCTGGGGGATCGGCTGGCCAACTCACGCCCGGCTGAGGCCTAGGGAGCTGCCTTTATAGCCCCTGCCCTGGATGGCTCAGGGCGTCGCAATGCGCTAATCGGCCCAATCTGATTAGGGCCCAACGTGCGGCAGGGCCTGATTAGGACCTAGTGCTCCCCGCAGGGCGGATGGAAATTGAGGCCATTTCTCTAGCTGCCCCCCCTCCACCCTCCCAACCACGCCAGCCCCCCGGCCCAGCCAGGCGAGGAGGAAGCTGTCGTGCAGTGATTGGCTGGACATTTAGGGGAGTTAATGGAGGCTCCAGAAACATGTCAGGGGTGGGGTGGGAGATTAGTTTATCTTGCACCGGATGATCATTTGCCAAGTGTATTGAAAGGCGACTTTATTGTGGCCGTTCATCCCAGCTAACCAAGTTAGTGTCAGCGCCAGGGAGCGGGGGCCGGAGCCACGTCCTGCTGCTCAGGCAGAGCTGCTATTCCACCCCGACCAGCTCAGCCTGCTGATGGGCTTTGGGTTTTCACAGTGAACGTAAAGCTTGTGAAGAGGAGAGTAAGGGAAGTGCTAGCTCCCCCCACGGCTCTGCCGGTGCCCCTGAATCCTGACCCGCAGCCCCACTGCTATTCCAGCCCTGTGCTCCCCGCATGGCTCTCCCAGTGTCCCTCACTCCCGTCCCGCAGCCCCATTGCTATTCCAGCCCTGTGCTCCCCCCATGGCTCTCCCAGTGCCCCTCAATCCCGACCCGCACCCCCACTGCTATTCCAGCCCTGTGCTCCCTGCATGGCTCTCCCAGTGTCCCTCACTCCTGTCCCGCAGCCCCATTGCTATTCCAGCCATGTGCTCCCCCCATGGCTCTCCCAGTGCCCCTCAATCCCGACCCGCACCCCCATTGCTATTCCAGCCCTGTCCTCCCCCCACGGCTCTCCCAGTGCCCCTCAATCCCGACCCGCACCCCCATTGCTATTCCAGCCCTGTGCTCCCCCCACGGCTCTCCCAGTGCCCCTCAATCCCGACCCACAGCCCCATTGCTATTCCAGCCCTGTGCTTCCCCCATGGCTCTGCTGGTGCCCCTCACTCCCGACCCGCAGCCCCTGCTAACCCAGCCATGGGCCCCCCAACCCCCCGGCACAGCTCAGCTGGTGCCCCTCACTCCCGACCCGCAGCCCCCTGCTAGCCCAGCTGTGGGTCCCCCCCCCGACACACAGCTGTATTGATTCCTTTCCACGTAGGCCCCTCTGGACACAGGTTGTTAATTGCTCTTTAACTGCAGGCTGGTTCTGTGACGTGCTCCACAAGGATGCAGCACGCTGCACCAGCCGGACCCCAGCTCTCAGCCACCACATGCCAGCCTGCTCATCTCCATCCCCGTGGCTTCACCCTGGCTCCCTGGTGCTTCCCGTGGCAGGGGCGAGATGGGGCTGTCCTGAGACACCAGGCGTTAGGACCATTCCCAGCACTGGTCTGGCTGGGGGAGATCCATCGCAGCCAGTGGGGCAGGGAAGGGGGCTTCCCTTTGCCACCTCTCTTCCAATTTCAGCCTCTTTACTTATTTCAGCCTCCCAGGTGGGAGCAAACCAACTTTCCTCCCAGCCCATTCATGGCAGCTGAATCTGCTCACAGCCCCCCGGCCCCCACCCGCGTGATGGGAAGGGGCTCATTAGCACACTGCAAACCAGGGCGGTAATGGAGTTAGCGGGCAAGCGGGGGGCGGCCTCAGGGCCCTGTCAATTGTGCTTGTGAAATATCTCTGGTGCAGCTGATAACACCAGGCCTGGAACAGGTTAGCGGCCCCAGATGCTTTCAGGCTGTTTTGGAAAAGCCGCCTCAGCTCATAAATTATGTCAGCGGAAGGCCATTTAATGGGACCTATCCCAGCTCTCTGGAGGGGCAAATGTGTTTTGATCCGTGAGCGGCTGGCAGGCTTTTTGAGGGGGGTGGGAATTGTCACTGTCAGTGCTGGCTGAATGGGGGGGGTCTGCTGGGGCCAGGCTGACAACCGATTCTCCAGCCCCCGCCATGCGATCTTGGAGCTGGTGAAAGAGCATCAACTCCACAGCCCGGGGTCCTCTGCTGACCCGCACAGCAGCGGCTGCTCCCCCCCAGCATGGGGGGCATCAGCCTGGTCAGTTATTGGGCTTCCTGCTGAGACCGACACCCAGAAGCCACTTACTGGCCATGAAGGATCCCGGGGCCCTTTTTGCCAGCAGAGGAGGGGCACGGACCAGGCGTCCTGACTCCATTCATGTTGCTAGCCCTAGGAAAGGCCATTGAAGTGCAGGTGGGGAGGGAATGGAGGTGCCAGTCGAGGGAGGGCACTTGAACAGAGTCCCACAGCAAGTGGGGAATAATAATCTGAGTATTATACCACCTGCCACCCAATGATCAGTTTAGAACCCAGGAGTCCTGGCTCCATGTGACCTGCTCTAAGCTACTCCCCTCCCAGAGCTGGGAGTAGGACCCAGGAATCCTGGCTCCCTGCCCCCTGCTCTAAGCCCCAAGTCTCCACCTGGAAAGTGTGAGTCCTTCACATGCTGCCGCACCCCTCCCCCCCAGGAATCCTTGGACCCAGGGCGGCTATAATTAGCCTCATCCCCTTGGCCCCGGCCAGACAGGCAGACTGAGCCGCTCAGCACATTTTCTCCTAGCCGGGCGAGGTTTTCACATTGCGTTTCGGGCCGGGGGAGTGTGCTGAGCGCATGGGTTCACGCAGGTGTCACTGCCCCGGGTGGGCCTGCCGAACACGGGACTGGGAGCTCGCCCGCCGGGGGGGGAACCATTAACATGGGGGTCTCCAGGGTCAGGTTTCAGGATAAGCTCATCCCCCAGACTTGGTGACCAGCAGGCCCCTGTGCTCCATGGGCTGGGGCAGCGCCGAGCCCGGCCTGTCAATGAGAAACTCAGTCTGAGAACTGCCCCAGCTCTCGTTCCAGCTTCCACATGCTCTCTGGGGACACCTGGGCTCTGCCATCCAGGGGCCACTGGCTCATTTGGGCCCCCCCAGGCAGCCGGACGGCCAGCTCCGGTGGTATCACCCCCCACAGCTACAAGGCCGGGCGGAGACCTTTAAAAGAGCCACCACCCCTTTTCCCAGAGCTCCGGCCTTTGCAGTTGTGGGAGGGAGAGGTGTAGACTCCAGTCAGTTACAGCAGGGGCAGGATGGGCTGGAAGCCAGGACTCCTGGGTTCCATTCCCAGCTCTGGGAGGGGAGTGGGGTCTAGTGGTTAGAGCGGGGTAGGCGAGGGTATCAGAACTCCCAGCTCTTCCATTGATTCCCGCTGAGACCCAGAGTAGATCACATCCCCTCCCTGTGACAGAACTCTCCTCCCCCAGTGGGCTGGGGGGGTTGCAAAGGGTTAATTCACACCCCTAAAGGATTGAGCCACTTGGTGTGGACAGTGGCCCAGGACAAACCGCCCCCCCACAATAGCTGAGACCCCTGCAGTTTCCCAAAGGTGGGGTACAAAGGGAGGGGTGGGGTACAAACATTGGCCTCGCAGGATGAGCTCTGGGGCAGGGCTGGTTTTCAGTAAACAACTAACTCGGGTGGTGTCCGGTGTCTGGAGTGCTGATGAGTGACCGCGTGGGGCGGATATAGCCCCTGACGACGCGGCTGGAAATAGCAGCAGGGAAACTATATAAACCCTGGCCCCAGCCAGGCGGCCAAGTACCCAGGGCTCACACACACACAACTGGGCTCACACATACACAACCAGGGCTCACACACACACAGCCGGACTCACCCCCACACCCCACCCCAGCAAGGCGTCCCACAGGGCGAGGATGTTCGGCAAGAGCGTGGTGCTGCGCAGTGCGGGGGTGCTGTCGGCGGCCGAGCTGGGCTGCCTGGTGAAGGAGGAGGACGTGGTGCGGCACGAATCCTTCACGGCCGAATGGAGGGACCTGTCGCTCTCCACCAGGCCCGAGGAGCAGTGAGTGTGGGGCGCGGGCACCCTGGGCAGCGGGGCAGGGCATTGGGCTCCCCATGGCCCCATCCCTGGGCTGAGTGGAGCCCTGGGAGTTCCTGTGGAGGGGCAGCCGGGGGTGGGGGGCCCTGGAGCAGAGCAGGATCCCTGTCCTGGCCCCCACTCCGTGCCCAGCCAGCCTGGGGCAGAGGGGTCGCAGCCCCTGGGCGCAGCGGTGCCCCTTCCCCAATACAGCCCCAGCCCAGGCCCCTCCCCCTGCAGCTGCCCCTTTCCTCTGTCCAGGAGAGAGGCAGACCCAGCTCTGGGGCAGTGCCCCCAGCCCCCCAGCCCTGGGTACAGCGTCTGACTGGGAGCAATGGGTGGGGGATGGGGTGGAGCAAGGCCCCTGCTGCCCCCCCCCAGCTCCCTGCCCCCAGGCCTGCAGGCATCACCCCCATCGCGAGCATCTGTGGCGCTCAGGGCAGAAGTGGCCCCAGAGTCTCTCGCTGCCCCGTGGCTCCAGGGGTCGCAGCCCCACAGCCTCAGGGGGTGGATTGGGTCCTTGGGCTTGTCTGGGCTCCCTGCTCCCAGGAGGCGATGGTGGGGGGCTGCCAGGGGCTGCTCCCTGGGTCCCTAATGCTCCCTCCCCGTCCCCAGCTGCTCCCTGCGGGAGGTGGACGATTGGCGCAAGGAGACGTACTGGCAGCAGCAGGAGACGCGCTTCGTGGTGCAGCGATCGCCCTGGCTCATCCTGAGGCTGGGCCGGCTGGGCGAGCGCCTGGCCCGCTACCACCTGCCCTACCAGCGGGCGCTGCCCCTGCCCCTCTTCGTGCCGGCCGACCTGAGCGCCAAGGCCGAGCGGGGAGCCACCCCGCCCCAGCTGCGCCACATGATGGACTTCGAGACGGCGCTGGCCGGGGGCTCCCTGCCCAACGGGCAGTGCCAGGACAAGAAGGCCGTGGAGGAGATCACCAAGGAGCTGCCCCCCGTCGTCCAGCCCAGCCGGCCCGACTTCGGCAAGGGTGACTTCCCCCGCTCCCTGTCCCGCTCCATGTCCCAGGAGGCGCAGAGGGGCTGAGGGGCCGGGGCACGGACCTGCCCGTAGGACTCTGCGTTCCCAGCTCACGGCTCCCCCTGCATGAGAAATACCCACAGTGAGCCGGGCAACGCGGGGTTACTGTAGAGGCCCATCCCCGGGCCAAAGCCATCCCGGGCGTAAGCTCAGCGAGGTTACGCTGTGGCTGCATGTGGCTTTTTGAGTTAGACGGTGAGCTCTGTGGGGCTGGGACCATGGGTTCGTACAGCACCATGCATGCTGATGGGGTTGCAAGCGGAACGCTGTCTCTTTAAGAACAGCCTTCCCGGCTGAGCTGTCGATCAGCTGTCAGCAAGCCTGTCACAGCAGCTGATGATCCAGTGGGGGAGGGGAGTGTGGGCTAGTGGTTAGAGCAGTCAGGGGCAGGGAGCCAGGACGCCTGGGTTCTAGCCCCAGCTTCGGCACAGGAGTGTTGGCTAATAGGTAGCGAAATGGAGGGAGCTGGGAGCCAGGATTCCTGGGTTCTAGCCCCAGCTCCGGCAGAGGAGAGTTGGGTAGAGGAGTAGAACTCCTGGGTTCTATTCCCAGCTCCAGGAGGGAAGTGTGGGCTAGTGGTTAATGCAAGTGACTGGGAGTGGAGAGAGCGAGGTCCTGGCCCTAGCCTGGGGAGGACCAGTGATTAAGTGGAGAAGAGGTCAGAGCCGGGAGGTTGCAGTTGCTGGCATAGGGAAAGCACAAGGCAATGCTCAGCCAGCCGGCACTGCAGGAGGAGGATTAGTGCATGAGGGAGACGAGTGGCTCCCTGCAGACGGCAGGACAGGGGTGACCCTAGGAGCTCATTTTCATCCTCAAGCCACTGGGCTGATATTCTGGGGCAAGGAATTCACTGTCAGCGGCCCCGTGTTGGGGCACTTGGTGTATGAGGCTGTCTGGGTAATAAAAGGAGTAAAGGTGGCACGACTCTCTTCTTCCATTCTCTGTGTTAGCCGTCCTGGCACGGGGGCACCCAGGGGACGGGACGGGGCCCCAGGCCAGCACACAAGGGGGGGATATTTGCAATAGGGGCACCAGAGCTTCCCCTGACATCCTGCTGCTGGGGGTTGGCAGAGGTGAGTCTCCCAGCTGAGAACGAAGCCGTGATGCTGACCCTGGCTATTTTCCTTGTGGGGCCTGTTCATTCACACCACATGGCCTCTCCTAGCTCAGAGGAGGTCACATACGCCATGCAGGCAAATGCCTGAGTCGGGATGCCCTGCCTGGCTCCCTGGCACCCCAGACTTGCCTTCACTTGGAGAACAAGGCGGAGAGCAAACGCTTACCGCTGGCCACAGCCCCCCAGCCGGAGCATGCATGGCCCGTGCCTCACACTGATGCCGCAGTTCTTGCGCGCAAAGGTGAACAGGTAAGTCTGTCACAGCTGGTGACTCCTGCTGCCAAACGCCACCAACCCCAGAGCAGCACCTTTGCTGTCAGCTGCGTGGCTACAGCACGTGCCAGGCACCCCTCAGGGCCTTTGGTTCCCCCCGGGTACAGGCCTTTGCCAGCTGAGCTCAGGGAGATGCTGCAGGGCAGTGGGTCGAGGCCATGTGCCCACCCCAGAGAGTTTTGGGGATCAGGGCAGCCTGGCAGGCAGCTTCCCCTTCAAGACTGCCCCCCCCTGCACCCAAGGGCTCCTGGGAGATAGATGGATGCCACAGCTAGGAGTGGTTTGCTGCCTTTTGAGGGCCGGGGGGTGGGGGGCGCATCAGTGTCTCCCACCCCAGGCCAGGACACGTGTTCTCAAGCGGAAGAGAAAGGAGGCGCAAGGGGTGTGTGTGGGAAGGTGTATTGTAGCGGTGGAGGGGACAGAGGATGTGGTTGCTGATGTATGTGCATGGTGGGACAGGGGCTGCACCCAAGTGTGTGGGTGGAGCGGGGGGGGGCACCTAGATTGGGTGGGCGGGGGGCTAAGGAGCTTGGCGGGGAGAGACATGGTTGAAGCAAGCTGCATGACTGACCAGCCTGCCAGGACCAGTGGGACGCACAAGCCCCCAACAGCACAGCTGTCTGAGATGCTACCCATAAAGGACGCTGGGAGGGCTAAATGCAGGCAGGCTGGCATCTGGGAGCTGGGGCCAGAAGGAATGGGTGGCCAGGAACATGGCAGAACACAGGCTCAGAACAGCTAATCCCAGGAAGCGACGGGGCGGGGGGTACCCTCCTGTTCTGGCAGGCCCTGGCGGGATTTGCCATCTATTTGGTTGTGGTGGGAGGCGGAGGGGTAGCCAGCCAGCTGGGCCTCGCCCCAATGTCCGTCCACCCCCCATCTCACCCAGTGGCAGGGCTCTGGTCAGGCCCAGGCCACATGTCCTGTGGACCTTCAAAGGCTCTCCTCCAAACCTGGCTGGAACTCCACTGGGTGACGCGCCACCAGGGGAGGTGGCCAAATGCCAAGGTGCTCCCACCCCCCCCCCTTGCAGAGGTTTAAGAGCCTCTGGCCAAACCTCCGGTTCCATCTCCCGCCCCCCCCCCCCCCCCCCCCATCGTGGCTCTGCCAAGGACAGAAGCTGTTTATGGCCTTGTTAACGTTCTGCACCCAGGCCAGGAGCAGGTGGCAGCTGCCAGGTGGCACCGGGGCGGGGGGGGGGAGTGGGGAGAAAGGGGGACACAGACACGTCTCTGCTGCACTAGTCTCCCGGCCCTGGCAGCAGGCACGTGGCTGGGCTGCTCTGCCCCTTGGACACGTGGAGCGGCCCGTGCGGGTATCACATCCAGCGCCAGCATGGGATGAAGCTGAGGGGTGGGAGACGCTGCCTTTAAAAATAGCAGTGCAATGTCCCCTGCAGGCTCTGGTCCCCGGCCAAGTGCCTCTGTTTAGAGCCATCGCCCTGACAGCACCCGCCCCTCCCACCCCCGCCGGCTGGGCACGGGACCCAGCCTAGCCCGGCTCTGAAAGCGGCTTCCTGCCCGGGCTAGATTTAAGCACAGGAGGCCGTTCTGGAAGGGCCATTCCCAATTCCCTCCTAAGCTCTCAGGCAGGAGACTCTGAGGGGCAGTGCCCGCCTCTGCCCGCCAGACCCCAACGGAAGCTGGTCCTGTCTCAGCTGGGCCCGGCAGGATTTGCTCCCAGCCACAGCTGTAGCCAGCCCATTAACCTCTTCTGCTGGCCAGCCTCAAGCGGGAGACGAGACAGTGCACCTATGCCTGCTGCTACGTGTGTGGGAGAGGGGACCAGAACATGGACACCCCCCCCCCGCCCGATCCTTGTCTCCTCTCAGTCCATCCTCCCTTGGCCCCGCCCAAACCGCTGCTGCCTTCAGGCTCGTGCAGCACATCCCTGGAGGCCTCAGACCACCATGGCTTCTGGGTGGGGAAGCACTGAGCACAGCCTGTGAAGAGACAGTGGGGAAACCGAGGCACCAGGCTGGAGTCACATATGAGAGCTGGGAGTGGAACCCAGGAGTCCTGGGTCCCAGTTCTACAAGTCATGGTCCTGAAACCATCCATGCCCCTTTAATAAATGAAGCTGTACCCTCTGCCCCCCACCCCTCGATCTCCTGGAACCCCAGCTATGGACTTTCTTCTGGCTCCTGTTAACTCTTGTCCTGCTGCTCTCTGTCCTGCAGTCCCCTCCAGCCAGGCCTGAGTGCAGCATTCCCCACTGAGATCCCAGCCGCTGGGATGGCTCCTGCATCGCAGGCAGATTGACAGCTGGGAAGGCCCCTGCTCCTTTCCCCACCCTGCCCCTTTCCAAGGAGAGGGGCCCGCGGGGGGCTCAGCCCCTCTGCTATCAGCCCAATGGCCACCTCTCTCTCCGTGCACATCTTCATCAGCCGTTCAGCTGGAGCCAGTGGGCTGCGATGTATGGCGCTGGGCCCCTCCAGGAAGCAGGCCTGGCCACCCCAGTCAGGGGGCAATTCCAGCTGTGGCCAGCACCACCGCTGGGCTAGCTCAGAGCCCATCCAGCTGTTGGGGGCAGGGTCAGTGCAGGCCGCCCCCCCCCCCCAGCGATCGCTTGCGCATGTCAAAGGAACAGGACCAAGGTGGGACCGTGGGGTCAAGACTGGAGTTTTATTGCAGTACAAGGAAAAGTCATGTGGATAGAAACTCCCCTCCCCCCCAACACACACACACCCCAGCAGCTAGTACAACCCTCCTGCCCCGGAGCCGCACCGCAACAGCTCCCACCCCTGGCTGATTTCCCCATGGGTCCCCCATCGTGGCCCTGCAGCCCCCAGCGCACTCCTCGCCGTCACGCTGGTGTTTCAGGGCTCCCATACCGGCAGCGGGACGTGAGTTACTTCGCCCAGTGAAGGGGCTGGGATTCCCCTTGAGCTCACCCGTGGTGGCCCCTTTGCTCCATCCCTTCCTGCAGTGTCCTCCGGCGGCCAGGGCGCCGTCCCCTGTCCCCCCTGGGCAGGACCTCGCCTGGCCCTTCCTGCCCCCTCTGTCGCCACGTTGCCCGCTCCTGATCCCCCGCACAGGGAGGGGCGTGAAATCAGGCTGGTCCCAGCTCCCTCCTCCTACAGGAGCAGGGATGCAAGAACCTGCCCTCCCCTCCCCTCCCCTCTGAGTGCTCAAAGCACTTTCCATAGGGGATCCCCCAGCCCCAGAGGGGCAGTGCAGTCACCCTGTCACAGTGAATCTGCCCCAGGCCACCTAGCAAGTCACTGGAAGAGCTGGGCAGAGAACCCAGGAGTCCTGATGCCCCTGCTCTAAAAACCACTAGACCCAACTCCACTCCCAGCACTGGAGACGGAACCCAGGAGTCCTGATCCCATCCTCCCCCCTGTAACGTACTGGAACACAACCCAGAGGTTCTGCCCCATGTCTACACTGCTCACCATGGGACCCCGGCTCGTGGCCTCATTTCCAAGCCTGCACTTGAGGGCCCGCACAGCAATGGCAGGACGGGCTCCCCAACCGAGTCAGAGTGACGGCTGCATGGGCAAAATGGAGTCTTGGGCTTGACCTCACATCAGATACGGGGCTTGGTGTGCTGTGTAGACATACGTGTTGTGTCCCAGACCCAAGAATGGGACCCAGGAGCCCCCATTCCCAGCCTTAACCAGGAGGGTGTAACAGACGGGAGTGGAGACTGCTTCTCACTTGTCGGTTCCTGCCTTGTACAAACCCTTGGGAACTAAGGAAAGCTTGGTGAGGGGCACTCGGGGTGGTGCTCTGTGCCTATGGCAAGACACCGCTCCAGCCTGGCACCTGCCGTGGGTGCCACACAGACACAGCGCTAACACAGACAGCACAAGGGGGTTGCGCCTGGGCAACACTGGGTATTGTCTCCCCTCAGCCCCTCTGCGCCTCCTGGGACAAGGAGCGGGACAGGGAGCGGGGGAAGTCACCCTTGCCGAAGTCGGGCCGGCTGGGCTGGACGACGGGGGGCAGCTCCTTGGTGATCTCCTCCACGGCCTTCTTGTCCTGGCACTGCCCGTTGGGCAGGGAGCCCCCGGCCAGCGCCGTCTCGAAGTCCATCATGTGGCGCAGCTGGGGCGGGGTGGCTCCCCGCTCGGCCTTGGCGCTCAGGTCGGCCGGCACGAAGAGGGGCAGGGGCAGCGCCCGCTGGTAGGGCAGGTGGTAGCGGGCCAGGCGCTCGCCCAGCCGGCCCAGCCCCAGGATGAGCCAGGGCGATCGCTGCACCACGAAGCGCGTCTCCTGCTGCTGCCAGTACGTCTCCTTGCGCCAATCGTCCACCTCCCGCAGGGAGCAGCTGGGGACGGGGAGGGAGCATTAGGGACCCAGGGAGCAGCCCCTGGCAGCCCCCCACCATCGCCTCCTGGGAGCAGGGAGCCCAGACAAGCCCAAGGACCCAATCCACCCCCTGAGGCTGTGGGGCTGCGACCCCTGGAGCCACGGGGCAGCGAGAGACTCTGGGGCCACTTCTGCCCTGAGCGCCACAGATGCTCGCGATGGGGGTGATGCCTGCAGGCCTGGGGGCAGGGAGCTGGGGGGGGGCAGCAGGGGCCTTGCTCCACCCCATCCCCCACCCATTGCTCCCAGTCAGACGCTGTACCCAGGGCTGGGGGGCTGGGGGCACTGCCCCAGAGCTGGGTCTGCCTCTCTCCTGGACAGAGGAAAGGGGCAGCTGCAGGGGGAGGGGCCTGGGCTGGGGCTGTATTGGGGAAGGGGCACCGCTGCGCCCAGGGGCTGCGACCCCTCTGCCCCAGGCTGGCTGGGCACGGAGTGGGGGCCAGGACAGGGATCCTGCTCTGCTCCAGGGCCCCCCACCCCCGGCTGCCCCTCCACAGGAACTCCCAGGGCTCCACTCAGCCCAGGGATGGGGCCATGGGGAGCCCAATGCCCTGCCCCGCTGCCCAGGGTGCCCGCGCCCCACACTCACTGCTCCTCGGGCCTGGTGGAGAGCGACAGGTCCCTCCATTCGGCCGTGAAGGATTCGTGCCGCACCACGTCCTCCTCCTTCACCAGGCAGCCCAGCTCGGCCGCCGACAGCACCCCCGCACTGCGCAGCACCACGCTCTTGCCGAACATCCTCGCCCTGTGGGACGCCTTGCTGGGGTGGGGTGTGGGGGTGAGTCCGGCTGTGTGTGTGTGAGCCCTGGTTGTGTATGTGTGAGCCCAGTTGTGTGTGTGTGAGCCCTGGGTACTTGGCCACCTGGCCGGGGCCAGGGTTTAAATAGCCTTCCCAGTGCTATTTTGGGAGGTGTTGCTGGCACTGTGTGGGTGTGCACATGCTGCACAGTCATGCCCAGATGTACGTACGTACATATTTGTGTGTGTGTGTGTGTGAGTGTGTGTGTGTATGTGTGTGTGTGTGTGGGCAGCTGTTGGATGTATAGAAGTAATACTCCCAGGGCCAGTGCTCCAAGCCGAGATTAACAAAGCCCATAGCTGGGGGGCGGGGGTGGCATTGGCCCCCTGGAAATCATGCCCCCTGGTTTCTTACTCCAAGTTCACTCAGGTGAGTGATCGCAGGCCTAAGCCCATGGAGCCGTCACAGTTCCAGCAGCCGAGGGCTGGTCCTGACTGCGTTTCAGCCAGTGATGCTGGCGGCTGCAGGACTCTGCTGCTCCAGCAAGACTCAGAGAGGGGTGACCCTGGGAAGCGGGCGGCTGACAAAGCAGCCAAGTGGGGACTCTGGGCTCTGTGCTGTGAGCAGCCCCTGCCCTCTGGCATGGAGGGGAGCAGGGACTGTTCCCTCTGGCCGCAGAGCGAGGAGGTCGCTGCTCCTGGGGCATGCAGGGGCCGACTGAGACGGGAACACTCCCCTGGAGCCCAGACCAAACTTAGCTGCCTGTCCTGTGACTACCATGTTACTGCAGAGTCCTGGGGGACTCCTGGAGTGCTGGGCACCAGGGCTGGGCGTAACAACTCACTCAGAGACTGCGGGCTGGGGAGCCCGCTTCTACATGGCTTTGCTTTCCTTCACCCTAGTCAATCCCCTCTGGAGTGGAGATCAAACCTCTTGTGCTGGGAGTTGGGGCAGGGCTGCAGCCTCAGGGCCTGGCCGAAAGACCTTTGGCCTTGTGGGGAAGGAATCCCAACCCTACAAACCCCCCATGAGGGCTGCCTGCACCACCAGCTCTGAATTCCCCCCCCGGGGACGAGAAGACCCATCCCTCCCTGTCCCCAGCAGGGCAGTAGGACCAGCCACTCAGCAGAGCCAGAAATTCAAATCTGCCACCCACTGCCAGAGCTCTGGTGATGGCCGGGCCCACGGGAAGCCAGGTTGCCTTCCTCCCAAATTCCCCACAACACCACGTGGGCAACACCACATGGCCTGATGGACACAGGCCCCTCATTGGAGCAGACCAGGGGGTACGAATAGTTCTCAAAATGGACACGTCATGTGTCCTTCTCATAAAAAGATTTGACCAAGCTTCCCAGCCACTTACGATAATGCTGAACACAGGGAGGTGAGAGACTTGAAAGGCTCGTTGATGCCTTCGGATCTTGGAACTCACAAAACAGCTCAACCGAAAATGGGTTTTCCTCAGTCCAATCTTGGCGGGGCGCTGTGTTGCTTTAGGGAGAAGTGGCCCCTGAACCAGCCAAGGTTGGAAGATACCGGTAAGGCCTTTTGTTTGCCTGCTCCATTGGGTACATGCCCCAACAACGCTGGTGGAATGGGAGCAGGCATGGTTTTTATCGCATCTGGCTATTGCAATTGGAAAAATGCACTTTCACGAGGCAAAGGTTTCATCAAACCTGAAAGCTGCTTAGCCCCCTTGGATGCAATGGCTGATTGAATTGAAGCAAGGAAAAGGGAAGCTACAGGTAATGCTAAGTCGACATTTGTGTGACACAGGGACAGCAAAGAACCTCAAAGAATATGCAGTTGAATCAACTGGTTGTATTTTGCGTACAATGTTATTGTGCAATAAATAGACGTTGAGCAGGATTTCTTATGAAAGCTTGGACTGTCCTAAACCTGAGGGTCATTCTAAGCTCTGGCTACAAACCGTGGTTATGAATTGATGTAGTTGTGTATCTACAACTGCTCATAATTTGTGCTGCTAAGCTCCACTAGGACAGGGAGGAGAAGCAATCAGGGACGGGGAGGGACTGGCTGCCCAACGGGCAATGTCTAGCTCCAAGTAGAATTGTACAACCTAGGAGCAGACACTGGTGAACCACTAAAGTTACTGGGAAAACACTGAAACAACTTGAAACTGAAAAGAAAACCCTAATGTCGGGAAACTAGGAAGGGAGGAATTTTTAACTATGAATCACCAGGCCCAGAGGACAAAACATCAAACCAGCCTTTTGAAAACTGGCCCTTCATCAGCACCTACAAACTTTCAATCCTCGTGCTTGAGAAAAGCTCCACAACTTGATTGCAAGATCCAGCATAGAAAAATGCCCTGATTTTTTTATTTCAGTGTGTTCATTTGCTCAAGAACATTCCATAATTATGAAGTTGATTTTTATATTTATTTGATCACAACTTCAAGTGCCACAATGGCTGCTTTGGTGTCACCCTCACAAGTGGAAAGAAACGGGTAGTATTTAAAAACCTTGGCAGAAGTTCTGCAGTTTGTGGTGATAGATCTTACTCTGAACAATTCATCAGGAATTGTCATCAACTTACTTAAGTTTATTTCAGGACACGATCCAGACGTCAAGGAGGAGCGGCAAACCAACCCGAACAATGCCAAGTACACTGCTGCTGACATTCAGACTGATAGCGTTGATATTATGAAGATTGTTTTGCAGGATATTGTTGAAGATACACCTCTACCCCCAATATAACACGAATTCGGCTATAACGTGGTAAAGCAGTGTTCTGGGGGGGGTGGGGGCTGCGCATTCCGGCAGATCAAAGCAAGTTTGATATAATGCGGTTTCACCTATAACGCAGTAAGATTTTTGGCTCCCGAGGACAGCGTTATATCGGGGTAGAGGTGTATTCAGAAAAACAGTTACGTCAAGTTGTTCTGCTTAAAATATGACATGACAAGGGATGCTGTGAATGTAGACAATGTTATCTACTGTTTGATGCTACTCTGTTGGTGGCAAAGTCCTTGTTGGAGTAGCCCAAGTGCATGGCCTTACTGCTGAAGCTATTACACAATACATTTTGAAAGACCTCCATGAACTGGATCTTGCCCCTAAAAACACTTGATGTTCTTGCTTTGATGACGCCAACCTTATGTCAGGCAGTGTACAAAATGCCTTGATATGAGAAATTAAATAAGCAAATACCTGACATGCACTTCTTGAATCACCGATTACATCTGGTGCTGACCCCTGCGTGAGAAGAAATCGGCAGTGCCAGCTACATTCTCAAATTTTTCGTCTCTTTTTTCGGAGGCATGACGGGAGTGTGCCATACAAAGCCAGCACCTGCAAAGACTCACAGAAACAAAATGGCTTGGAAATAATCCCCAATAATTTGGAAGCAATTCAGAGTATTCTCTCAAACTTTGTGGATGGAGTTGGCGACTTGTCCATTGAAGCAAGAGGGCTGTTGGATGTTTCAGAATCATCCAAATGCTTGTTCTGAGATGAGCTTAAAAGAATGGTTTTGAGAGTTTGCTCCTGTGCACAATGACCTTCGAAAGGAACAAATGCACCTTGTGAAAGGAGTTGAATTGATCACCCTTGCCCATGAAGCACTTCAACAAACAAAAGAGCTGGTAGACGGGTTTTTCCTCAGCAATTTCATCCATGCACCCTGTTTTGACAGCTGAATGTAATGAGGCAACAGGATTAAGATGTGCCACCAAAAGGACTAAGATTTCATAGGTGCTGAGCACTTACCAGGATGTCAAAGTGTCGGTGAACCTCAGTGGCGCCAGATGCACCATGAACTGATTGATGAACACAGGGGTGGATTGCAAAGGAGATTTTCTGAGAACGCCGAGTCACACAAAACCTTGTCGGCAATGTATTCTACTCCACCGGCGCTCCAGACTCCCTGAGACTGGAATCTCTGTGTGCTTTGACTGACCTGCTTGGATTAGAGATTGAGCAGGTGAAAATGGAAATGGCTGTACTTAAAGCAGGGGTGGAGCCACGGCCCACCCACTTAGCACCCAGGCCACCCAAATCTGAGCAGGGGTGTGGTCCTGCCACAGCTGCCTGGAGCAGCTGACATCCAGGACGGAGCTCTGTGCCCACCCTCCAGAAAGCTACATGCTGGCAGCTCTGGCTTGCCACGTCCGCCCCATGCATGGCCCAGCTCGGCAGGCGAAGCCCAGTGTCTGGGGGCACCGGGACTAGGGACAGGGCGTGGCATCAGGGGAGAAGCTGAGCTGGCACAGTCATTGACCGGCCACTCGAAATGCCCACTCAAATTTCCTCGCTACCCCATTGACTGAAAGCCCTGCTAGGGAAGAGACAGAGCAAGGAATATGAAGACGTTCTAGGTGCTGCCAAGGATTTAAAGGAGGCCTTCAGTCATACATAGTTCTGAAATGTCTACAGGGGTCTTGTTTGGAGCAGCGTCTGCAAGGTGTGAGAATTCCTTTCCTTGTGTGAGCAGATTATCACACCAAAGGACAAGCATAACCCGGGACAGAGAGAAACCTAATTCGCCTGTGATAGGAAAGTGACTTGACTTCAGAACTGACCCGGGCTGTCTTTGTTGCAGAATTCAGACACCATTCGCCAGGAAGGCAGCAAGTTTAGTTTATGACCAGTTTTGGCATTACACGACACTTTCACGTTATGCTCTAGTCTTTTACATTTCCGACTCTGAATGTTTTAAATGCTTGAATATTCTTAGATGGAGCAAACACATAAATAGGGCTTTATTTTTTAATTGCGTAAAAATAAACGTTAAAACCAAGGGTTCTGACTGACCCTGCGTTTTTCACTAAGTACATATGAACTTCCGAGGGCACCTACAACTGTTCCTCTTGTCATACAGGCCGTCCCGTCCCTCGCTTAGCCACAGGCCTCCTAATGGCCCCGCTGGGCCCCCGCACTCCAGCGAGGTTGGTGAATGGAGTTGGCCTCCTTCTCAGCAGCCTGGCACACTGCTGCCTAGGGGAGGGGCCCATCAGAACCGCTGGGATTAGCTAGGAACGCCTGGCACTCAGTTAACAACCGCACCTGACCCTGGGAGCAGCTGGCCCGAAACAGCGAGGACTCTGGCTTGGCCAGGCCCTGGGACACGGCTTAGCCTCTCTGCCCCATGGCCATTTGCATTCCTGACCCCCTACCAACACAGAGGCCTATGTGCTTAGTGGGGGGAGTTCAGTCCTCCCCTTGCAGATCACAGCTGAACTGTGGCACTGTGGGCTCAAACAGCTAACCCAGAGCAGGGTGGGGGGGGTGCAGGGTCTGTCCATGCTGGGGTGCAGTAGGGGAAGCTTGGGAAAGGGGGCGACAGGGCAGAGCAGCTGTTCCCGCTGTGATTGGGGCAGCGGAGCCCCGTTGCAATGCACCACGGGCTTGGCCCACCCGCTGATTTTTCCACTCCCAGGATAGAAGAGCTCTGTGCCCTGCCTGAAGGCCTGGTAACGCTGGCTGTTGGGCCTCACTACGTCCCGCCTGCTCCCATGTTTGGTGGCATGGGAGGGAGTTGAGCTATTCCCCCGCCCCCTCACCCTAATGTGACTAAGCAGACAGCAGCCTGTCAGCGCCTTGACAGCGGGATCCCCTGTCCCCGCCCCGGCAATGTCATGATACCTGGGCCCAAGCAGTGCCAAGTGCCAACAGCTGCAGTAGCCCACTGGCAAAGACGCCAATGTCTTGTGCTCTAGGGGCACAGATAGCCACGTGGCTGCCATTACTGCTGGCTAAGGGCTACCCCAGAGCAGTGGCTCTGGCCCCATCCACCCCACCCCCACAGCCCAGGGGCCATGGCTGTGAGTACTGACAGCCTAACAGCCACCGTAGCTGAACCAAGTCAATATGGGGCACTAGACTCAACCCACCTTGTGCCCCATAGTCCCACCTGCGGGCCATGGCTCTGCCCCTCCACGGGTTGACAGCAGCTGTCAGCATTAAGATGAATGGGCCAATTTCACCCCTCTTGGTGCTGTTGTTTTAGGCTCTCTGCAGACTCAGGCAGGCAGTGATGATACCCCCCCACACCAGGTCACATTTTCAAACTTTTTCTTTGCATCCTTGATGACTAGCAATATGTTTTCTTTTTTTTTAAGCCAAACTTTCAGCCCATGACTCCAGAAGCTGGAGCTGTAATCTCAGTGCCCAGACAAGGGGTTGTAAGAGCCCCTTCTTCATGTAACACCCATTCCCCCCAGGAAATGTGCCCCCCCCACTAATGTGCCTTCCCAGCCCTTATAGGGATGCTTGACCCGGTCATACAGAGTCACGTTGACTCTGGACTGGGGAAGGTGCCAGGAGCACGGGAGTCAGGGCAGAAGTTACACCATTACACCTAAGGTCAGGGAGCCCCCCTTTGCCAAGGGGTGGGGGCAGCCTGTCCTGATCCCAGCCTCTGCCTCGTTCGTCTCCTCTTGATGCCACAGGTGCCCCACCAGGCAGCAAAGCTCCCTCTGTTCCTTTGCACCCTGGAGGCTGGAACCCGACCCCGAGAGGCGGCCTCTAATCCCAGCCTGGCGCATAGAGCGTGGCTGACCTTTCCCCAGCCCAGGGACACTGTGTGCTTGCCCTTTGGACTGGCCAGCTGGCAGCCAGCACCCACTCCCTGCCGCTGAAATAGACGAGCCCTCGAAGGCAATCTGGCCCTACTCCTCTTCCCCACCCCCCCAACGCTGCTGGCTCCCCCGCAAAGCTCCAGGGCGCAGGGAGGAAGATGGACAGCGAGGGGTCGGGCAAACAACATAATCAGAGACTTGTTAACTGCTTCCCGGGGCCTGCTGCCAAAGCCAGGGTGTGTGCGCGCTTTGAACTAGCACAAAGCTAGACGCCTCCTAAATCCCCCAGCCTGGGGGTGACACATGAGCCAACCCTGCAGCAGCAACGCCAGCCACAGCTGCCCCTCTGCTGCCGCGTGCTGGGCTGCAGGGGAAGGGAAACAGCCCCGCTGTACAGAGTCATTAGCTAGAACTGGGGTAAGGGCCAGAGGCGCTGGTCAGGGATCAGGGCCCTCCGTCCCGTGCCAGGCACCGTATGCACACACACACACACGCACACACACACACACGTGTACGTACGTTTCAGGCCCCCTCCTGTCCATGCCAGGCACTGCATGGACCGATTTTATAGGGGCAGTCCCAATTTTTGGTCTTTTTCTTATATAGGCTCCTATTACCCCCCACCCCATCCTGATTTTTCACATTTGCTGTCTGGTCACCGTAACATGCACACCACACAGTCTCAGCTCTTCCATGCCAGGACCATATGCACACACACACCACACAGTCTCAGCCCCTGCGCCCCCATCCCCACACACAAACACACACCAGGTGGCTGAAATAAACAAACAGGTGGACGGCTGCAGCTCAGTGTTGCGGGGTGTGTTGCAATGCTGCACGGCTCAGGACTGGAATAGCAGGGTGGGGGGCTGGAGACAGGTTGTGGCAGGGAGTGGGGGATTGGATTGGTGTCAGAAAAGCCACATCATTTCTCTGAACCAGGAGGGAGGGAGAGCTCAGTGGTTTGAGTGTTGGCCTCCTAAACCCAGGGTTGTGAGCTCAGTCCTTGAGGGGAGCGACGTAGGGATCTGTCCTGCCAGTGAAGGCAGGGGGCTGGACTCGCTAACCTTTCGGACACCCTGCCAGCCCTATGAGATAGGTATCTCTCCATATATGAACCATGCTGAGAAACTGAGGCAGAAACCCACTGCAGGGAAGTCGATGATAAAAGATTTGGGGTGGGGGGTGAACTGCTCCATGACCCCCGCACACCCTGCCTCTGTGATTGACATTCATTACACTGGAATGATAGCATCTCCCCCCGGGTTCATTCCATTGTCAGTACACATGCTAACCAGCCAGCGGAAGTGAGCCATGGGAGGCACCCCCCACCAACTGGCTTTGGCAGGGGACATTCACACAGAACCAGCCAGTCCAGGAAAGGATGAACAGCAACAGCCCGAGCTGCAGGGAGCCTTCCAGCTGTAAATCTCCAGCCCAGCTCCCAGGTACCCCAGTATGAATCACTGCAGCCCAGGGCCAATGCTCATAGAAAAGCCTAATGGTTTGCAGGTGCCCTCACCGACAGACGTGTTCTAGGACTCCCGGCGAACCGGGGAGTAGTATTGCTAGTAAGCAGCTGCTCTGTTCCACCCCAGAGGTGGCTGCATGGGAGTGGGGACAGCAGGTAGGAGCGACCCCTGTTCCTAGAGCTGGCTGAGCAGGCACATCCCAGCCTGTTCCATAAGACAGGCACCACCAGACCCTCATTCTCAACTGGATGGCACCTTCCCCCCCACCCCCTTAACAATACAGGGAGGGCCAGATGGCCCCAAGCCCAGCTGGGGGTGGGGTGGGGAGGGGGGGGGTTGCAGGTGGGTAAGAGGGCAGCAGAGGGGGGCACACAGCAGATTCAGGCTGCCAGCAGGCCCCAGTGCAGTGAGGGGAGCTGTGCCCCCCCAGCAGCAGTAGGACACACCGGGACAATGCTCAGCCTAACCCAGCTGCCCCTGCGGGCAGGCCTCACTCAAACAGCTTGACCAACAGGGACTCTTCATCCATCACTGCAGCAGTCTCCTCTTCCTCCACCTCTTCCCCACCTTGGGGCACTGGGCTCAGTGTCACCAGCACGGGCTCCAGGCTGGGGGGCTCCTCCTCGGCCTCTAGGGGGTAGTAGCGCCGGGCGGCGGCGAAAAAGTCATCACCAGCGTCCAGGATGAGCAGCCGGTCCTGGGGAAGGGGAGACACAGCCAGGCTGGCATGGGGAGGCACACACGGTCAGGGCAAGCAAGGGGCTATGGCCAGAGTGAGGGACCCACAGCCCCCATGCGTGGGGAGGAAGAACAGCAATTACCCATCATCCCTCACCGCAGCTGCAAACTCTGCACCCCACGGAGGGAGTGCAGACAGAGGGGAGAAGGGGGCCCCGCCAGCTGCCCTCCTACCCCACACACAAGGACGAAGAGGTATCGCTCGGGGAGGCTACAGTGGTGGTCGAAGAGGCTGGTCTGCTCGGCCAGGGCGGTGAGGAGCTGGTGGGCCTGCAGGGGCTGGCGCAGGGAGCTGTAGGAGGCCGTGGAGGTGATGTCGAGCAAGCTGTCTGCCTCACCGCTGAACCCTGCCCAAGGGTGGGAGGAGAGAAGCCTTTGAGCCCACGCCCCAGCTCCACGCTCGCCCTTGCTAGAGCTGCATGGGGCCTGTCTCTTTGAAGGGATAAGAACCTACTACTGCTACCAGGCGCCAGAGGAGTTACTCCTCCAGCCCTGGGCTCATTAACGCTCCGGCCATGTGGGTGAGGCTCAGAGACTCCGGCACTCAGGAGAGGCAGGGTCAGGCCTGCTCTCTGGGTCCGATGGCAACCCATTGAACAAGCCCCTTGGCCGCACTGCTTCCTGGCGAGAGGGCCCAGCCCCTCAGCCCTGGCTAAGGCTGCAGGGTCGGGCCAGGCGCAGTGGGCAAAGCCTGCCACCCACCCCGCACCCCTCTCCGCCTGCAGGGAAGTGGCTGCCGTACCCAGGACCTCTAGCATCTGCCTCCATAGGTCCTTCAGCTCGTGGCGGATTTGGTGGTGGGCGCTGATGTCGAAGCTCAGGCGTTGGTAGCCCTACGGGAGAGAGACTAGGGGGGTCAGACCCCAGAAACCACAAGGCACCGCCTCACCCCCTCTTCCGTTCTCTATCCAGTCCTGGCTGCTGTGCACCAGCGGCACTGATTGGCCCATAGCCATGGTCCCAGCCTGGCCTTGGAGACTGGGAGTTTCACAGGACAGTGCTGCTTTAGGGACCGGGAGCCAGGACTCCTGGGTTCTATTCCTGGCTCTGGGAGGGGAGTGGGGTCCAGTGGTTTGGGGGAGCAGGGGCTGGGAGGCAGCTGTCCTGGATTCTAATTACAGCTCTTACTCCACTAGGTGACTTTGGCCAAGTGCCAGTTTCACTGTGCCTCAGTTTCCCCACAATACAGTGGAGCTCCGTTGTGAAGGCTCTGAGAGCCCAGGATCAGAGCAGCCTAGAGCAGGGCAGAGCATTTCATTGCTTGGTAGATGTGCCAGCCACGGTGAGATCCCGTCTAGCCCAGCTGGGCACTCCCATTGGTCCTACACGGCCATTCACTCATCCCCTTCCTGTAGGAGAGTTATGTTCCAGTAGCACCCAGAGGTGCTAAGTGAGAGCAGGGCCCTGTTGTGTTGGGCGCTGCCCAAATGCCGCCAACCCCAGCCCAGAAGAGCTCCCAGGCTAGACAGACAGGCTGGGAGGAGAAACTGAGGCAGACAGGGCAAGGACTTGCCAAAGGTCACAGCACCGGTCAGTGGCAGAGCCAGGCATAGCACCCAGGCCTCCTGGGCCCCCGTTCGGAGCCCTATGTCTCCAGCCCCAGGGAAGATGAAAGCTCCCTGCGGTTCGGCATGCACATTGGGGCCCTCAGTGGGCTGGGGTCACCAACCTCCGAGCCCCGGCGCAGCCTGGCCCATTTCTGCAGCAGGTTGTAGAGCTCGCGGTCGTCATCGCACTCCATGCGGGTGTCGTCCGCGGGCTCGTTCCACAGGTTGTTGGCCTGGGCCCGTTTGTGTTTCCCCAGCTGATCAAAGTACTGGAGCATCTCACTGCAATGAGAGGAGAGCAGGCCCAGGCGAGACAGCGCGGGGCATGGGCCCAGCCTGGCACCCGGCAGCACTGGCTGGCTCAGCCAGACACTACCGTGCAAATGGGGCCACTTTACTAAGCAGTGGGGCAGCTTTGCCCAGGCACCTTGGGGTGGCCCCCAACACAGAAGTCATGGACCCCTCCCTGCAGGACTGGGGGTGAGGGAAGCCAGGCGGGCGCTGAGGAGCTGCTGTTGATCATCCAATATCCTCCTCCAGTGGTAGCTCAGAGCCAGTGGCTCAAGGGGAGGGGACCCCCTCAAGTCCCCCACACGCTCATGCGGCCTGGTGGAGAATGAAGGGTCCTGGCAGGTAACCGGGAGAGGGAGCTCATGCCCCCACCTGCAAGAGGCAGTCGAGCCAGCACGAATCTCGCAGTCACTGGCAAGGGGTGAGTGGGGGGAGGCGGGTACCAAAATGGGGATCAGGGAAGTTTCAGACCTAGGTTTCCTTGCCCAGGTGCCAGGTGGTTTTGTTTTTAAAGGGGCATTTCAGCCCTCCCCTTTAGATTTTTGTGGGGAATGCGTCGGGCAGGGGGCTCTAGGAATGTTGACTGGGGAGGAAGATCCCAGCTCACTGGTAGCTGCCGTGGAAATGCTCCTTCTGCAAATCCCGATCTAGTGGTTGTAGGACCTGGCTGGATAGCCCCTCTCTGTCCCCATCAGCCCCCCACCAAAGAAGCCCCCATCCTTGTAGAGGAAAGGGGAGCAAAGGCGATTTGGAAGCAGGGTTCAGAGGCATCTGCCCTGCAGCCATGAGCCCATCTTTCTCCAGCCTTGTATGAATGCCTGTGCGGCTGCCATGTCCTGCTTCTCCCAGGGCCCGAAGTTCCTCTGACATCTGCTCAGAGCCAGGATCATGGCACAGAAATGCAGCTGGTCCCACTGTGGAACATGGCAGCTGCAGACCAGCATGCAGGGATGCTGTTCCAAGCAGCTGAGCACAAGCATGCAGGAGAGAACGCCTCACCCAAGCGTGGGACGGGCGACAGTAGGAAGTGAAGCAGAATGTAATTAGCCAGAAAACTTGGGCTAAAGTTCTCTGCTCTTCTGAAAAGCAATACGGGATTTTTAAGAGCCCTCAGCACTGGGCTTAAGGGTGGACTGCAGTTGATGCACCCTGCTGTGAAGACACAGGATTTTGCTTCCCATGGCTGCTATCATAGCACTGGACACAAACACGGAATTCACTCTGATGTGGAACAGAGGGAAAGGAAGGACATGGTTTAAAGCACTGACCTGGGACTCAGTTCCATGTGTCATGGCCTTGCTCTGTGCCTCAGTTTCCCCAACTTTAAACTGAGGTGAATAAGGCTCTCTTTTGCATCCCATTCTACAGAGAAGGGACTGCCTCGCACTTAGTGCCATGCCTAGCACAATAGGACTCCAATCTCACTACCCTAGCGACATTAACAAATACCTGAGAGGATTGTTCTCTGGTTCTTCTTGTGCACAGGAGCAGCAGCAGATTTGGTGCCAAACATCCATATTAATTAAACCCAGAGGAACAGCAGCACAAGTCTCATGAAGGAGCAGCAGATCCTTTTCTCCTGCAAGGAAACGGCTCTGAAGAATAGTGAGTGGGATGTTCAGTGTGTTCTAAATTTAAGAAAAATGCAAGTCATAAGCCCTGATCATGTGAGATCCCCCCTTCACCAGGGCTCACAGCCTTAAGCAAGGGGGGATGCAGCCTTGCTAAAACGGAGGCTCTTCTCTGCATAGCTTGGGGTTACTGGGCAATGAAAGCAGGTTTGTTTCCTTCCTAGCAGAAAGCAAACCCGTGGTCCGTAATGGCTGTAAATACATGCCAGGTCCGGCCCAGGAAGATGATGACCCTGTCTGGGAAGGCTGGGGGATTAGGGTGCAAGGCAGGGATGTCACCTCTCCCAGTACCTTGTGAAGGGAGCTACTCAGATCCCGTGGAAAAAGGGCTGCTTTAGCAGACAGGCCATTCGGTGCTTACCAGCCGGACGGTATACTCAGGCTCAGCAGAGCAAGAACTGTCTGGGGCACCGAAACTGACCTACTGCTGGAGAAATCCCCCTCCCCTGTGCAGGGTGGCAGCTTTCATCCCCTCCACCCCAAAAAGGTGGTGACCCTCTGGAGACAAATACAGGGGCAAAAAGGGATGCTGCGGCCTGTGGAAGCCAGGTGCCTGCCAGGGTCTGGAAGAATCCCTTGCATCCCTCTCTAACCACCCAAGCAAAGCCCAAGGCAACTTTCCTCTGCCTCGATGTAACTGGGCCTGGCTCCCAGCTGGAGAGGGCCTGGGCCAGGTGATCAGAATCCTGCTGGAGGCATGTGCAGTTTACTCCGCCTTGCAGCAGGAGCACCAGGAGACGGAGAACTGTAGGATGCACTGGACTTGTGCGCAGTCGCCCTTCCCTGGCCCTGGGGTTACCCCTCTGTCAAAGGGGGGAGGGGGCATCTGCAGTAGGTGGGACTTGCAATTGGCCATCACCGCTGCTTTTAAGGGGCCAGGCAGGCTCGGTGCTCCCAGCCGGCAGAGACAGTGCAAGTGTAAGTGGACTGTTGGCCCCTTACTAAAACAGAGGGGGTGTTTTGGTGGCTAGCTCCCAACTCCCAGCCTTGTTGGGGTTACGAGGACTCTGCCACAGGAGAGTGGAAGGGGAGCCCTTGAGGTCAGGCAGGGCTCTGGGTAAAGGAAGTGGGAGCGAGGACTCAGATCCTTTTGCCAGCCCACTTCACCAGGGAAGTGCATAAGCCAGGAAAGTTCCCCACAATAATGCGACCATGCCTCACTTACACAGGCTCTGTTTTACTAAATGATTAAAGGGTCTGGCCCTGGAAAAGGTCTGATGCTGCTGCTTCCCCCACCCCAGGGCTTCACACCCTTTAGGGGATGGCTATTTGCAAGCTGCCTCTCGCCTTTGTCAACACCAGCCAGGTGTCGGAGGTGGGCAGAAAGGCTCCGGAGCGTCAGTGCAGCTGCAGCGAGCACACATCAAGGGCAGGGGGTCACGCAACAGAGATGCGCTGCCAAGTGCGGTTGAACTGGCTTCTTCGCCGAGTTGCCGGCTGGGTTCGTTTCACAGGCTCAGGGCTTCTTCGTTCTTTGCTTCGTTTAAAAGAGCAGGAGCCAAGGGGCCAAATGCAGTCTTGGTGTACAGGGGGCAGTTCCAGAGCCTTCAGTGATCCCACAGAGATAGACTCTTTTGGAAAAAGCAGGGGCGAATTTGATCCATCATCTTCAGGGCCTCCAGTGCCAGAATGCAAGGCAAGGTGCATGGGAGCCCTCTGTCTCCCGGCTGTTCAGATTCATAACCAGCCACAGGTATCACCGTCCTGTGCCCTTAGCTACAGCAAGATCACAAGCACTTTACCCAAAGGATGGGGGATGGGTTAGAGGTGGGGAAACCAGGACAGGGAAAGTCACTGATTTTCCCAGGGTCACACAGCAGAGCTGGGCACAGAACTCTGGATCCCCAGTCCTCTGCGCTAGCCACTGGCCCACACTGCCTGAAGCGGGGAACCAACTCTACGAACACAAGGCTGAAGGGCAGCCCCATCACCTCTCATGATCACGCTTAAAGTTACTGCAGATCTAAGCACTTGCAACTTGTTTCTGTCATTATCCCAGCGCACCAGGGCTGCTTTCTAGCTGGCCAATGAATATCTGCCACACATCCCCCTACCCTGTACGGCCCCGCTCCAGGAAAGCGCGTAAGCACATGTTTATACAGCACGCCCACTGGGCTATAGCGGCTCTGAGAGGCCCAAATGACAACACAGTGGGGCGTGGTGTGACGCTGGGCGACACGGCTCAGAGGCTCTTTTCGGTTGTAGGTTTTTATTAGACAAAGGTACAAAGGTTCCAGGCGGAAGGCAGCAGGTTATTAGAGCGACAGGCTTTCTAACCAGGCTCATGGGGAGCCCCTGCCTGCCATGGAAGAACCACAACCCCCCTGGAACTCACCACTGTCCCCAAGGGGTGCATGAGGTCCCCAATAGGCGCTTCATGCCGAGGTGATTGTTCAAAAGCCTCACGTCCCTGTGTGCGCCATGCGGGGGAAATCGGGGTCAGGGGAGCGAGTTAACTGTACTTTCAGATGTAAAGAAGCTGAACAAACAGGACGGAGATTGGTTTCACAGGACAGTTGAAAGCAATGAACAAGTAGAGGTCAGAATTTCTTCTTCCTCCCCCAGCCCCACAAGGCTGCATCATCCCCCCTCACCTGCACTCCCCTCTCCTTCCTGCTCAGGAGCATTAGTCTAACCCCAGAGCAGGGGACTACGGCACTTCATTATGAAAATAGGGTCACAGCCTCAGAGGCCCAGTAGCCATCGCCTTCCTTTGACTGCCCTATGCAGCCAAAAGGGACTTGCCAAGGCCGCTCGTTCCCGGCCTGAAGTGTTTCCTGGAATTGGGCGATCCTTCTCCGAGTTCAAACCGTTCCCTCACCAGCACCCTGCCCCCAGGCGCCGCGGCTGGTACTCAGTGAACTACGGCAATGGAACAGGCTTGGCAAGGCTCCACTGCTCGGAGACCCTTCGCCGGAGCTTGTGGGGGACACGACTTCTCAACAAGGGAAGAGCTGCGAGAGCTGGAGAAGCTGTTATCTGAATAGTGTTTTACCAGGGGCAGGTTGCTTGTGGGTGCCCTTCCCCCAGGCCCAGTCACAGTGGAGACCCAGAGATGCCCCCAGCTGGGGCTGCAGAACCGTTCTAGACCTGCAGAGACGCTGCCCTGGGTATATTTCACAGCCTTTTGTGGACCACAAAGGCCTAAACTAATCTGCCACTGCCTGGCAATACCTTTATCAGTGTGTGCGCACATCCCGATCCCTGGCAGTTGAGGAATGACAAGGGGTAGCCAAGTGCCCACAGGGTGCGAGCTACCAGCCATGCCACGTACAGCAATGCCTGGCAGCAGATCAGAAACAAAGGCCGTCGCACGCTACCTGATGGTGAGAGTTCCTCCATTTCCCACTTTAACCATCCTCCAGCAGCAAAATGAACAGGGATGCCTGGCCCCACCCTTCCCTCGCCTCCGCAAGGCGTTTAGGTAAACGCAGGAGCTCCAGACAGATGAAAGTCACATCCAATTATCAGAACATTTTAAAAAAGGACGGGAGACAAATTGGGGAAGTGGTAGGCTTATCCAGCCAGAAACTGCCACCTCCACAGGGTACGGCGAGGGAAAACAAAGTGACCAACAAAGGGGTTTGGCACATGTTTAAATCACAAAAGTCTCCGCTGATTCCCATAGCAGCTCAGTTAGTCTGATCCTTGACTGGAGGAGTGAAGAGAAAGGGATCTGGGGGAGTGGGGCGGGACTGGGGCATCCCTCGGGCCTCTCCAGGCATCCACCCCCCTTTCCGCAATCTTGCAAAGCTTGCTCCAGTGTTAGTATTGCTGCAGTGATACACCTCCCTGGTACATGGTCTGGCTCAGCCCTTCCTGGGGGGAGGAAAGAGGTCTGCATTCCACGCAGGCGGCTCCGTGGCAGGCTCGCTCCCGCCCCTTGGAAGTTGTTCCCCACTCCGCGTTGAGAGAGGGTGAAGGAATGTCCTGTGGAGGGTCAGGCGCTGCTGCTCAAGGCCTGCCCGACACCTCGCTGACCCGCTGCCGCAGGTGGAATGCAAACTCGAACATGGTAGCTGCCAGGCTTTGATGGATAAGGTAACGGGGAAGCCGACCCTACAGAAAAACAACAAAACGGGAACACGGGGTTATTTTGCTGATTAAGATTGTCCATGGTTCCTATCCTGCACCTGAATCCTGGGGAACGCCATGCTCCGGACCGTGTCTCAGAGGCACTGCTCGTTTTAAGTCCCACTCAAAGCCACCATGTTTCCCGCACAGGTCTCTGTGGCTGCTCGAGATGGGTTCCACCGAGTATTAACCAGAGTATCTCAGAGCTTTTTTAAAGGACCACATCAGTGCGGTAACAGGACGGGCCCTGCCTGGCAGAATGATGAGAACCACAGCAAACAGCAGTGACAGCTCCCAGCTGCTTTTGAGTGCAACAAAGTGTTTGGAGGTCTATAAAAACCCTGCATGGTTTGGAGTCCTCAGCTGCCCCATGCCAAACTGCAGCAGTAGCCAGCAGCAGTGGCATTCAGATAGTCCTCACCCAATGGCAGGGGGCTGAGGGCAGAAGGTGAGACAGGGGCAACCTGACTCCTGCGTTTGTACAATGCCTTGCGCAGTGGGGTGCTGGTCCATGACTGCAGCTCTTAGGCTACGTCTACACTACGCGCCGTTTCGGCACGTTAAAATCGATTGCTCGGGGTTCGATATATCGCGTCTGGTCTAGACGGGATATATCGAACCCAGAGCGCGCTTAGATCGATTCCGGAACTCCACCAAAACAAATGGAGTTCTGGATTCGACATGGCGAGCCGTGCACATCGATCCCGCGTGGTGAAGATGGGTGAGTAAATCGATTTTAGATATTCGATTTCAGCTAAGCTATTCTCGTAGCTGAAATTGCATATCTAAAATCGATTTTCGCGCATAGTCTAGACGGGGCCCTAGATGCTACCGCAAAACAGATCATCAATAACAGCAATAATTCACCACGGGATCTCCACCAAGGCCCAGATCTTGTAACTTGGAGGGCCCGCTGCAAGGCCGATTTTACCAGCCTGTCCCTGTGGGGACTGCACGGAAGGGGCTGAGAGGGTGTTTAGTGGGAGGTCATTCTGCAGGGTACCATGAAGTATTTGTACTGCTGTACCACCCTGGTAGCCTGTCATTGACCAGGACCCTGTTGCGTTAGGCTCTGGTCAAAAAGACCACCAAAGGCTGTCCCCCAGGGCACTGAGGAGAAGAATTTTGACCCAAGGGTGTTTCAGGGCATTTGTGTTTATAACACACGTGGACCCAGAGAGCTTGGGAGAATCTTCAGATCAGAACAAATTCACTGGAGCTCTCGGCCTTCATCACAGAGGATGTAACCATGGGTGTGTTTTAGAGGCATTTCTTCAGGGACACATGATATGCCAGGAGGGATGGACCAGTGGATCCGCCTGGCTCGGTAGCCAGTCTCAGACAGTGGCTAGCCCCAGATGCCTCAGGGTCAGGCGAGAGCTGACTAATGGCCAATTTCAAATAGCTTTGCTGCTACAGAAGTTTCTTCCTCCCAAGCAGCAGCTAGCAGAGCCTGAGGGCCTGTCGCACCGAACTGTGCAAACAGCTGATTCCTTTAGAGGCTGGACAAACTCCAGAGTCAGTTCCCATAAAGAAAACCCAGACACAAAGCACTGGACACAACAGCCCGCGTGAGAGGTGCAGCTGTTTTTTGCTGCTCTCGGCTACAGCCCCGCATTTGATATCCCGGCAGGATGGCTGATTTTGCAAGTGCTTTTCAGTCATGTTACGAGCAACAGACTAACCGACTGACTTCCCAGATGAATGAGGACTTTGTGCTTCCCTGCTGCAGCAGCGGGTTACCATGTCAACAATGTGAGAGCTCACCTCCCACCAGCCCCCCACATCTGACCCCAGCTGGCAGCTCTTTTGTATGCTGCCCTTGTCCGAGCAGACAGCAGGGAGCAAATGCGGCAGTGCAGCCAATAGCTCCAGCTCGGGACCACTCACCGTGTTTAAGGCGCCTTGCTCCATGCATGCAGAAGCTAAGTGTGCAAGGAAAGACTGTTTCGATTGCAAGTTACTAGCAGCAACGGACACAAGGGTGGGCAAGCTTTGGGACGGCAAGACAACTGCACGAGGACAGTTGACTTCTGGTACCCAAGCAGTACAAAAAATACAAACAGTTCTTCTCTCGGCCGGTCTATTCTGCACCAAGAACTCAGATTTATGGTCAAGATTTTTAGGAATCAGCGATGATTTTGAGGGAGGGGGGCAGTTCAGCACACCTGAAAGGGGTCAGATGTTCTGAAAGGGCTCAGCACCCACCCCTGGAAGAATCAGACCCCGTTAAAGTGTCCCAAGCTGGGTCCCCAAGATCATTTCTGAAAGCGTCTGATACACCCACATGTCAATCCTCAAGGGCTTTGTGGCAGGGTGTGAGCCGGCTGCCTTTGGGAAACAGGCACGAGGAGATGGGTTTGGTTGCACTGTTGGCATCATAGGCTTGAGTTCTCCTGGGTGGGGATAAGATCTCACTGCTTGCAAACACTGACAGAACCGTGAGCCAGATTCTCCACTTTGTGCTCTAGGGAGCCCAGGCACACGCCAACATGGAACCCGCTTTACCTTGAGGTCTGTGTTGAGGATCCAGATGAAGGTGCACACTTTGGAATTGTTGGCACATTTCAGTACAATGAAGCCTCCTGGCCCATTCTCGCCCCTTGGAAAAGGAACAGCACAAAGATTGCACAGGTGTGAGGCTCTGTAGACTCCGTGTCGCAAACACACACTACCGGGCAGATACACATGCATGCAGCCTGGATCCTGAACGCGCCCATGCAGCGCAAGGACACCAGTACGTTCGAATGATCCATTACTGCACTTGGGTGCACTGAGAGGTAGGATGTCAGAGCTTGAGCAGTCCTTGGGCAAACCTAACTGAGAAACAAACCCGGAAGGAGCTCGCTAGCTCCGCTGCCAGAGGATGCCGCATTTTCAGCTGCCACGTAAGGGATTCCCACTCATCCCACACCTTCAGCTTTTATTTCCCACGGGAAGAGCTAAGCGAGGTCCAGTGGCCTGTGGGAAGGGACATGGTGGGGCCTAGTAGGCGTTTCCAAATCACAACATTCCCTGCTACCTCCACTGGCCCCAGCAGAGACAAGACATGGATGGGCTGAGAAGATGCCGCTCTACACCTGCTGGGGGTGCTATGGCAGGATTAGCTTACACTGGCAAACGCTGCCTTGCAGTCCTGCTACTTGGGCTCTGCTCTGGGGACAGAGAGGGCGGCGGGTCTCAACCTGTTTACCATTGTGGACCGCATATGCAGCTCTCCATGTATAATGCAGGCCACATCCATGCAATAGATACACTACCTGTATGGCAGGGAGGATGTCACATGGGCTACAGCTGTGTGCTGACCGGGCCACAGGCTGAGAACCGCTGCTCCAGTGCCTGTCGGTGGGGCCTGTCTCACCAGTGCTACATTTGCTGGACATTGCAAAGCAAACCCTTTCTGAATGCAGGTGCTGGCGGAAAGGCCCCATGTTGCTGAGCGCTGGAGAGAACGAAACCCTTCATGGTCAGGACAGGCACTGCATGAGCAGCCTCCCCTTCCCTGCTCTTGATCTGCTTAGCAGGGGCAGATACCGACTGATATGTGCCGGATTTGTGACTAAGAGGCGAAAGGCCCCTATCCATCCAGATAGGTTTAAAAGGAGATGCGCGTTACCACTTCCCAGCTTTGCGACGCGGCATACATTTCTGCTGGATATGGCCTTAAAAAGATTCTCGAGGCCTGAAAAGCCCCAGCACCTAAATAGACTGAGGCAGTTACTGAGCCTGTGAGTTAAATGTCAATTACTTTAATCAGATTACTCAGAAAAACAAAGTCAGTAAGAGAAGCAGCTGAGCTGGTCACTAGCCACCTGAGGCACAGCTTGACTGTAACAAAGAGGCCTTGTTGGAAGAGATTCAGACCCAGATTAATGCATCACAAGGCAGCCGGCCACTGTAGCTTGGAGTAGAGAAACACCAGAGACCTTGGCGAGGGCTTTGAGAGGCTCTGTATGGAAGGGCCCTCTGGTTACACCTCCTGCTCCGTCTCTCTGTGCCCTGGGCCTCTATTAAAACTAAGGCCAGGCATGAGAGAAGAAAAAGGCACAAGCATAACAAACAAAACACATGAGGAGTTCAGCTGCTTAGTTCCTCCTTTGAAGTTGCAACTGTCCCTGTGCGAGAGCTAATTCCACAGCAAGGGGATGTGGAGTCGGTCAGGGGTTTTGATCTGTTGTCCCCCCTACCCTGGCCCACTGCCTCAACCCGAGCTGCTGTTCACCTCCTAAGCAACACGCTGATTCCATACCTATTGTTCTTTAAACAAAGGAAGAGGAACACAGGAAGTCCTCCTAAGCAACACGCTGATTCCATACCTATTGTTCTTTAAACAAAGGAAGAGGAACACAGGAAGTAGGATACAGTTCCACAGATTGATGAGCTGCCAGAGTTTTTGTAAAGCGGCAGCTTCCTTTAAACAGTGACAAGAAATTCTCTCCCACCTTTTTTTAAACTCAAGCGTCTGTTTGCAATGAACATATAATATTACGTAGCAGTGTGTGCTATAAGAAAAATTAGACAGTTCCCCATGACAAAATCAAAACTCTTACCTGACGTATTTGGACAGCGGAGGCTTCAAACCATGAGTGGTTGACATCCCTGAAGAAATATAGCGGTCTCGCCTTCGTTCAATGCGACGCACGTTTACGAAGTCCCTGTGTAAATAAAGGGGAAAGCAACTGCTCTGGGCTCTGCATGGGAGCTTTAGGACTGCACAGAAATGGAAGGGCCAACATTCAATCTAAGCCCTATAGAAAAGGTGTGGCAAAAAGTATTTTAATATGGAGACGCTATGTACATTTATGGTTAAAGGGACAGACCAGGAATTTAGTGACTCAGACAGAGGCTTGGAGCCAAGACTCCTGGTTCTCGTCCTGGCTTGGCTATCAATTTAGGCATAGGACCTTGGGCAAGTCATTACACTACATACTCCACTATGTTACCCAGCCACAGGGCAGGCTAGAAGAGCCCTCTTGGACTCATCGTATGTTTCATGCTTAAGAAGATGGTTGGCTGGAGCTCCCTCATACAAAATCTCCCTGATGTGTTCTAGGTGCTTGTCTGACTAGGCACCAGGGTGGAATAAACTCACCTGGGTGACATTACACCCCCTGCAGCCCCTGCTGCAACATCGTACGAGATAATGGTGTTATCTTCAACCCGCTGTAAGATCTGAGTGAAAGGAGGACAGAATAAGATGTTTCCTCGCACCTGCCTGTGGATCCGTACATGCCAACAGCTAGGAATAAGGAGCCTCCCTCAAAATTGCCCATGGATCTAAAACAAGTGAAAGTGGCAGATCTGATGAATACAGGACTTGGAGAGTCCAGCATTAGCATGACCACGTTCGCCTTCTAGTGTTGGGAATGGTCTACTCTGCCCTTCTGTCTAGCGAGCAGGCATTTCCTTCACATCCTGGACACAGCAACTGCCTAGGATGAGTAAGTGCCTCCAAACCAGGGCAGCAAGAACAACGTTGGCTCTGCTCCTCGGCCCACGCCCTGGGGCTTTTGGACAGACCGGCTTTTGGTGCAACTAGCTACTTCGGCACGTTCAGACTGCCTGGATGAGCAATGCATCGGGATTACAAATGCAGCCAACCCAGCTCCTGCAGGGCCAGGCACTGCATGCAGAAGGCTCTGTGCTGGGAAGTTCCAGCCCCAAAGGGTTATTAAAATGCCATCGTCACAAAGCACTTACCTGGCAAGCTGCCACCGTTTTATTCCACAGGATCATCCTCTCAGGTTGGAGAATCACCTCCTGGTAGACTGTTTCAGCAGAACACTGCATGAAGGCCTGAGAAAAGGACTAGACAGTTAACAGTTTGCCCCAGTTGCCTTCCCTGGGGCGTGTATTCAACAGCACAAGATAAAGATCATTAGAGACAACAGAGTGAAACAAGTGCTCATGAGAAGCAATAGCAGAACTACTGGCTGCAGCCAGACAGTGCAGACGGGAATAGCGTACCTCCATCCTGAACAGAACTATCCCTGCTATTCCACCCCTGGGCTACTCCAACGTCTACTGCTTATACCAAAGCAGACAACTGTTTCAGGAGGTTCATGGAAGGCTACTAAGTGCGTCAGCAAAAACGAAACACTTGCATTCATCTGCAGCCTCGGATAGGTCTTTAGAGGCAGAGGGATAATGCAGTAATAGGGTCACCCAGATCTCCGTTCATTAAGAGTCTTTTCCTGTGCAGTTCTTGCAAGTGTGGCAACGTACGTACTGGCACAAAGACACGTCACCATGGCAATGGGCCTTCACTAAGAGATTGCTTATAGCCAAGCCACTACAGTGAGTCACTTCCTAACATCTGTTAATGCCAGATTGTATCTGAAGTAGGATCAACCCTGAGCGTACTGGACAGGCAGTCACTGTCTTACTGTAGTCCTGGAAGCTGAGGTTGGAACAGGATTCTTTGGTCACGTCATCCATCTATCTGCCATTGGATGCCAGTGTATTTGTGGGGGATTGGACTGGTCTAGTTTTGGATGGCAAGCCTGGGTATTATCCGGGCAGTAGAACAGAGCTCAGTGTAAGAACGCAGCAGAGTTGTATTACCGGAAGTCCCACGAACCAGCAGAACGGGCTTTACAATGCCACATGAGTTTGCAGTTTGACCTGTATTGCTCTGGCCACAGAAGAGCATGAGTGACCAGCTGTGCTGGGGCATTAAGCAGTTACTGCACGTGGGTTATGCCCCTACAACAAAGCTGCAACTTACCAAGCAAGGAGGTAGATGCCATAGGTCCTTACCTTTAAAATAAAGGTCTTGCCGTGGAAAGGAATTTCAATGGTGTAAACAACATCACCAAACTCCTGTACAAGAGACAGTCAAGTCACACTTCACATGCACAATACTTCATGCGCGTGTAGCACCTTTCACCCCAGGATCTCCATGCACATTTTAGACTTATGTCACTAGCCAGGCTGCAGAATGGGCAGCCCTGCTGCCATCACTAGAGTCAGCACTAAAATGCAACCCCCTCCATGGCGGGACCTTTTAAAAGTACAGATCGACACTCTGCTGCAAATTTTAGGACAGGAAGTGAAGACTGTCTCCAGCTGAATTTTAACACACTTTCCAAAAATCCACATGTATCGATGGTTGCAAACAGAATGCAACACGCAGTGGCATAAGCGTGACAAGACACAGAAATGGGATGAATCTGTAGCTGGATGCGTAGCAAAGGGAAGGAGTCTATTGCATGTGACAGCTCCCTTAATGCGGGGCATGGTGTTTTTCAAAATGGCATCACTCACTCCCTTGTTTTACCAACAAATGCCTTTGATCCTTTCCCATTCTCGCAGTTCCACACCATAACTGCAATTAAAGGCTAACCACACTCCTCCACCTGCCTGTGGCTGGGGTGGTGGGAGGGGAAAGACTGATGGGTTCCCTCTTCTGTCAAATACGAAGGTAATTGAACATCTAATTAAATAAGAGGCAATTTACATTTAACTGAACTGGAATAAGATTCCTAATTCAATCATGTCATTGTAATGCTTGTTAATTTTTAGTGGCGAAACCAGGTTCTGAAAGCCGCATCGTTCTGCGGTCTGTGCTAACCCCTCCATGCTTTCTGCAGACAGAGAGGGGCGATACTTGCATTGTTTTTTTCGAATTTCCAGTTTTCCTCCTGGGCTAGGATTTGATCCACAACCTCCATTGCTTCTTTGCCTTGTTGGACGTATTCCTTCTCCTAGGAGAAAACGCAATCTATTTACTGCTCCCTTTAGTCACAATCCTGGGTGTGCGAATGAGTGATTTTGACTCCTAGTGGCTGGGCAATAGAGGAAGGGACTTTCCACTACTGTGCCTGCTACAGATATCCTCCTTTCACTCGGGTGGCAGAGGCGAGCATGTTGCACCTAGCAGGCCTACCTGTGTCTCTCCACAGTTGCGATACCCTTCATCCCGAGAGAGTCCCCTGCCATTCTGCCAGATTCATAGATTTATAGACTCTAGGACTGGAAGGGACCTTGAGAGGTCATCGAGGTCAGTCCCCTGCCCTCATGGCAGGACCAAATACTGTCTAGACCATCCCCGATAGACATTTATCTAACCTACTCTTAAATATCTCCAGAGATGGAGATTCCAACCTCCTAGCATTTATTCCAGTGTTTAACTACCCTGACAGTTGAAACTTTTTCTAAGATGGTCCAACCTAAATCTCCGCTTGCTGCAGTTTAAAGCCCCATTTGCTTTTATTTCTATCGCTTAGGAGGCTAAGATAAACAAGTTTCTCCCTCCTTATGACATCCTTTATAGTACCTGAAAACTGCTATTCATGTCCCCTCTCAGATCTCTCTTTTCTAAACTAAATAAACCCATTCTTCAGCCTTCCTGTCATAGTATGTTCTCAAGACCTTTATCATTCCTTGTTGCTCTGTCTACTGGACCCTCTCCATTTTCTCCACATCTTTCTTGAAATGCGGTGCCCAGAACTGGACACAGTACTCCAGTTGAGGCCTAGCCACATGAAATGGTACAAACCACAATGAGATCACTTCTTCTCCCACTGAGCTGCAGCCACCTCTGGGGTGAACCAGCAGCGGCTTAGCTGCCCAGCTGTCTTGGAAAGGATGTGAAGAATCGTGTGTCCAAGTGAAACTACAGTGGGACGTTAGGGAGGTAGAAGGCTGTTACCCAAGCTGGAATTTGACAAGATAGTGGAGTCAATACCCCCTTCAGCAAAGTCACCATGTAACAAGTAAGAGCAAAGGAAACTGGAGAGAGCAGGAAGGAGACGAGCTGCTGTCAGGGCCACAGAAGCCTTTAAAAGCCAGCTACAGGAGGGGGGTGAAGGGGAAAGTAACTGATGGATTCTCAGTAATGAGGGGTGACTGGATACTGACTCAGAGCAGTTTTTCCCAGAGCACATGAGCAACATCGCTCAGCTAAGGGAATGATTTGCCCATGTTTCTTGGCAGCAAGTAACATATTTCCTGACCTTCGGTTCTGAGAGGAGAAGAAGAAAGATTCTGGCTCCTTTCACCCCTCGATTTATTCAGCACCCTGGTGGGTAAGTGCTGGAGTAATGAGCTGATTACAAACCCTCATGTGCACATGCACTGAGCAGCCATCAGAGCCAGACACTGAGAGATGCTCGGAACTAGCAGTGGCAAAAGCGGGTCTCTAAAATGGCAAGATCACCGCTCCTCCATTTACCTGGGCTGTTAACGCTTTCCTCCCCACACCTTCTTCATCAGACTCGTCGTCCGATCCTAAAGAAAGGTACAGAGTTGGGAGGCAGCTAGAGATCCTGCTGGTATGATTTTATGAAGGGGGGGACCCACATTGGGTCAGCCCTCCTTCCCGCCCCACTTCACCCTCCAAATGCACAGATTCATGCAGGCTAGTCTGTGTGTTCTTACAGGAACAGCGACAGTGGTTACAATGGGAAATGCTCCAGTCCTCCAGCCTCAATGCAGTCCCCTCCGAAAACGCACCAAAGCCACCAGGGGAACACCCTTTTCTGCAGCAAGCTGTGCAGTTCACACTAGCTCTTTGGGTGTCCAGGGTGAGGCCTTTGTTCTTCCCAGAGCAACCTCCAACTGTGCATTTCAAACCCTGTGTCCTGAGGCCTGGAGCTTTGGTTTAAAATACAGCTAAAAATGGATTTTGGTAGCACAGGAAAGTCAGGCATCAAATGCAAAGTAAGTGGCTACTTCACCTCCTGACAATCTCTTTCCGACCCCACAGCTGGGCACAAAAGCAGCTACACAACATAACCTTCCCCTGGCACTGGAAGCAAAGGGGATTTCGTGGCACTGCGTTGTAACATCGCTCAAAAGGTCGGTCTAATTAGGCAAAGCTCAGCGAGGAACTCTGAGAGGCAACAACAGAGAAAAGGAAACCCAGGGGATCCTGCAAGCGGAACAAGCTGAGAAAGCAACTCAACCCACATACAAAAGGTCACTGCATGCCAAGAAGAGGCAAAAACATTCGTCACCTGCAAAGGACTCCGGAGGGGAATAGAACTGCCCATCAGAGAGGGCTCCAGAATAGAGCAGAGGGCCCCGGAAGGCTGCAGCCTGTGCTGCCAAGTACCCTAGGGAACCAAGGGACACAAAGTGTAAATATACACAGAAGCCAGCGTTTACTCTTAACATTCCTCCAGGTCAAGCTGCCCCAGTTAATTAACACTTGGAACACAGCTCTGAACTGGGACCCAGGCTTTCTCTGGGACACACAGCCCAGCCTAGAAGGAGCTTTCAGTCCCTCTTCCCTCACTTTTCATTTGAGACACAGCACTTTATCTGCATGGAGATCAATGAACTCTTTTGCCCGTCAAATCCAAAGGTGATTAAGCACCTAATTAAATAAGAACTTTCCCTCGAAGCAATCCAGAACACGCTCTTAATCCAACAGAGGCATTAAACACTTGCTCATTTTTCATCTTAAAACCTCCTCACAAGACCCAAACATTCTCTGGTTTTTCCCAGCCCATCGATGCATTTGCGATCAAGTGTCACTCAACAAATTCTTCCTGGTCTAGACGCGTTACTCTCTCACACACACACCCCCTTTCGTCCTCCTCCTAGGGAAGACAAGAGTGAGATGAGAAGCTCCTTTGGAGAGCTACAGGTCAGAGTGGGACCCTGGGCTGAGTACATGGCCCTGATTTTCAGTCAGGGTCAGCACCCTCCATTCCCACTTGTGTCCATGGGACCTGTGGGTGCTCAGCACCTTGGAAAAAGTCCTAGTGTTTGAGGCCAGATGGGCCCATTCGATCATCCAGTCTGAGCTGCTATATAGCCTGGGCTGGAGAATTTCAGCCAGTCTCCCCTGTGTTGATCCCAACAACAGGGGTTTGGCTAAAGCATCGCTTCCAGAAGGGCACACGGTCTTGACTTCAAGAGATGGAGAATCCAACTCTCCCCTTGGAAGATTAGCCACTGGCACCATCACCCTCACTGTAAAATATTAAGGCCTTATTTCTAATCTGAATTGGCCCGACTTTAAACTTCCAACCACTGGTTCTCATTCTGCCTCTCCCCTTTACGGTAAGGGTCCTTTCAGCAGCTGGTATTGTCTTGCTGGAAAGGCATTTCTACACCATAATCAAGTCAGACGAGGCAATTGATCCCCACAACCTGCCTGGAGATAACTTCTAATCCTGGTTTCCCTTCCCACACACCACCTGGCGACAAGCTGCTGCCAAAGCCCCAGCCGGTTTGTTTGCTCCAGCCGCAAAGAAGGAAAGTGACTTACATCGTTCCTCTTCTGCCTCCTGAGATAGGACTTTAAAATCCAGGAACCAAGTTTCAAGCCAGGCGATAACGAAAGAGACGATGGGAAGTAAGTACCCAAAGGCCCCCTTGGCTAGCAGCTGGGGGAGGAAAAGAAAGCCACAGGGAGTTTATACAAGCTGGGAAGTCACGCATGAGACAGAACAAAATTTCCCATCAGAGCCCTTGAGAGCGACTGACCTCAGAGAGGATGACCTTCACGATGAGGAAGGCACTGGACACCAGTGTCGTGAACTGGAAAAGGGAAGACAGTTACACAAATCTACATGTCAGCTTCAGTTTAAAGAAAGAGAAAGTCCAATACATCAACAACAGGAAATGGATTCCTTACCGCGATGACCCACCAGTGGCGCAGTTTTAAGAGTGCATAGCCCAGAAGTAACACAGAAAACCGGAAAAAAGCCAAGACCTTTAAAAAACAAAAAAGGCACAGATAAGGAAAGAGTCATTACTATTTCCATTACACTCACACCCAACATGCAGGATGCCACACAGACAGAGCAAGATCTTGAGGGCACGAACTATCTAAATAGTCAAGACAAGAGGTGGGAGGGGAACAGCCCATGGTCCCTCAGCAGGTCAGTGCAGAGCTAGCACAGAAACCAGTGCCCTATCCGATAAGCCACCTTGCCGCTATCTTAGAGCGAAATGTCTTTCCCTTTGGCAGTTTAGCATACTTACAAATATATCAAAGAATGAGGTTTTAAACCGGTACTCAATGATTTCGATCTCCAAGTTCTTCTGAATGCCATTGTTGGTCTGAGGGTTAGAGAGAATGGAAACAGAGAGATGTTGAGTGCAGAGATAAACTAAAGAGGATACAAATCAGACAGTTTTGTTTAAACATTTAGTCAGCTCAAGTTAGGTATCAGGGCTGTCTGCTCAATGCATCAGTGGATTCATCAGCAAACGTTTAGCCATGAATGTATGCAACACCCCACTTCACGTCCATTTCACTGTCTGTTTCACACCCAAGTAACACAGAGCAGAAGCAGCATGTAAATGCATTAAGAAAGGGCCTGAGTACCAGAAAGTATTGAAAAAACACCCAGATTTAAAAAAAACAAAAATAAAACAAGACTCAGACACTGAAAACAAGCTTCCTTAAGAAAACTGTTTTTGGGTCTTTTTTCCACTTGGTTCCTGATGCTAACCAAGGACCCCTTGCAATCCCACACCCACAGAATACGCAGCCACGTTGACCTGTAGGATTTCAAACAAACATTCTCTTTTCAGATCCAGACACGCCTCTGACAAAGTGGGTATTCACCCACAAAAGCTTATGCTCCAATACATCTGTTAGTCTATAATGTGCCACAGGACTCTGTGTTGCTTTTCGGATCCAGTTATTGGAAGTGTGCTCTGAATGGAATTGAAAAAAATAACTCGTTTTCTTAAAGGACCATTGACGAAGAAAGAACTCGGAAGGTTGTGTGATTGATGTTGCTTCCACAGAGCGTTGTCTACATAAATATTACTGTTCTTTGACAAGTTATTCCATATAAGATCTCTTTAAGACTACTTCAGATCTGTTCTTGGATGATATCTCTTAACAGGCATTCAGTCAATTCCCAGGTAAATGTGCTGTGGCTCGAGGCAGATGGGAAAAAAGGAAGCCTGTTCATTCTGTATAGGAATGCTATTAAGGGTCAAGCATCTATTGTGTCAAAATGACTCTGCTTCAGAGCATAGTTGAGGGCCTGCCAGTGGGATTTTTGTACCACAAACCCGATTTTTAGAGGTTTGGAACTGTGGCTTATGAGGAACTGGATGGTTCAGGTAATTGGAACCAGTCTTTCACCTTCAGGCTATTGGGTGGAATACAGCCCAGCTGGATTGGAAGTTGTTACAATCTGACAGCTGTTTCATGGTCTATAAGAAACCAGTTGGTGGGGTCTTTGTCCTTAGCAGACAATGATTCATATCAGAAAAGCCGCAGCTTTAACGCGTACTCCTTTGCTGGAGGAGAAGCCAAGGACTGACTAGGCAGCCATCAAAAAGCATTCCCCATAGATCAGGGCTGGGGCACACTGGAGGAGAGCACTGGTTCTGCACTGCTGCTGTCATGCTGTATCTGTTTGTGGCGAGAGGAATTCGGTCTCCAGGGCTGGCAATCCAGCAGGTTTCACAGAGCTGCAGCTTAAAAATTCATTCCATGACTGAATTTGACAAGAGCTCTCACTCCCGGAGGGAAGGGATGAGGGCTTTGGGCTAAATTTCTTGGAAAAAATGAAAGTTTAAACAAACATTGCTGCCTTGAACAGACAAAAGAGACTGGGGAGTTCCATTTAACTCAGAAATGAACGTGCTTGGACAATTCAAGTTTGCAGGTGACTGGTGCACTTAATGAGAACTGAAAGAGTTGCCAATATTGCAACAAGCGAGAGAGAACCATTTGAGTGTTTTAGAAGCATGAGTCACTGCACAACCCTGGTAATTTTCACAGCAGTGCAAATGAGCCTTCTTAACATTTTCAAACATACAGCTTCTGGGCTCAAGGCCCATAGGTTACCAGTTAGTTTCAGTTCAGGGCAACTCACGAGCTAACATAGCTGTGAGCAAAACTGGAGCGTGAAATATAATTTGGTACCTTGGACATTAGTTTTATTTCCATGAGTCACGTTGCAAATCAAAATACAATTGATCTCTCCTTCCCCTCCCACCAGCCCTGGAGGAGGGCAATCCCATAGGGTCAAGGGAATTCACAAGAGGACAGGTCCCACAAGGGGTTTCCACTGTAACCCATTGGCCCTAATGGAACACCGGCTGTTAATTTCCTTGCTGCTGTGGTTCCTAGACAGACCCTCAGTACTACTCACATCATTTCTGGGCGGTGGCGTGAACTGAACTGCGGACTGAGATAAACTGTTAAGTGCAGACTCTGAACGAGGTAAACAGGACATGAAGATAATAGCTGATATGTCCTTAGGGATCCAGTCATAATAAATAAGGCCAGGCTGGTGAGGGCTGCATGTAGAATTGGAAATGCAGCTCTGATCATCTCCTTTCTTCCCCTACCATAACAGATAGAACAGCAGCACATGCAGCTTCAATGCCCAATCGCAAATGTGTCAGCAAGAAGTCTCTCCCTGCAAAACGTGAGATCACCATCACCTGGCAGAGGGCAGGGAACAACACAACCCAAGACGCAGGCAGTGGCCAGCAAAAAGCCCATCAGTTCCCCTTTACTAAGGGGGACACAGGAGAGGAGCTTGGGCAGAACAGACCCGATGCTCAGACTGAGCAATGCAGGTATCCACAGGATCTCAAAACAGACTCGTTTCCAGCTGGGATGGTAGCACCATGCTGTTGAGATGCTGCTTTTCTGACCACTTATTAATATCACAAGCAAGGTCACTGTGACATTCTGTACCTTGGGGGAGCACCCTGTAACCCCTCCACATTTCTCATTTATATACAATTGTGATCTTGCATATAAAGCATATAAACCACGTATGGTTGTCACTAAAACATGCTGTAAGTTGGGGAAATCAGCCAGCTATTAGCTCCCCAGAGGCAACAGCAAGGAAAGTAACCAACGTCCGAGTGGGGAGCCATTGTCCAGCAAAGGAGCTACAATTCAATGACTCACCTGCACGAGACCACACCAGGGGAATTGCTCAACCTTGCCTGAAGACTCAGCAATGCCCCCTAGACATGCCTGGACATGCGTGTTCCCCAAGCACATGGGACTGAGGGTATAACATACAACAGAGCAGGCCCATTCTTTGCCTTTCTCCTGCCCCCACCCATGTTGCAAGCAACAAGGACACTGAGAAGACTTAAGCAGAGGAGACTGGCCCAGATTTCAAGGTTAAAATCTGCGTACTATGAACTGCAATATCCAGTGGGTGAGAAAAACTGCTTAATCTAGATGTTACCCAGCATAATAGGGTTGAGGGTTTAGACTGTGTGCTTATATTTTCTTTTCTTTTGGTAACTGACTGCCTTTTTGCCTATCACTTAAAATCTCTCTTTTGTAGTCAATACATTTGTTTTACTGTTTATCTTTACCGGTGATTTTGTATGAAGCGTGTGGCAAACCTGCCCAGGTTTTGCGAAGGCGGGTGTATATCCACTTTCCATTGATGAAGTGGTGAACCAACAAATAAATTTGCACTGCTCATCTTGAGCAGTGCAGGATGGTATATTCCTGAGGTGCAAGGCTGGAAGCTGGGGGGGACCTGGCTGGTGCCTTTCTCCATGTGTTTCATGAGTGGCTCTGGGTGCATTCATGCAATCTAGCAGGGTGTTGGGTCTCCACCTGCAGTTGTGCTGAGTGATCCCAGCACCTGGAGGGATTTTGCTGCTGGTCACTCGCAAGGCATTGTGAAAGGAAACCCAGGCTGGAAAGAGTTCAGGAGGCACAGCAGTCCCACAGTCCCAAGCTGCACCCTCTGGATCCTGTCACAGTCACCATGTGCCCAGTGCCAAGCCCAGGGAATGGATGAGGATCTCTGTTTGTAACAGCTTTATGGGCAAGAGCCCCAGCTGGTGTGAAGTGGTGCAGTACCTGGAAATCAGCTGAGGACTTGGCCCCAGGGTTTCAAAATGGGGCTGTTAAAATGGGTGGACGGCATCCCAAAACCAACAGGAGAGATTCAGTCACTGCTTCCCCACCACAAAGGACCCAGGACTCACATTCAGCTCAATTATCCACAGCAGAGAGACAAACAGCAGGTCAAAGGTGACAAAGAGGCAGAAAGTCCTCCTGACATCCGAGATGGCTTTCCTCTTCTCCGGCGGGAAGTAACAGTGCGGGGAGAAGCCCTGGCTCTGCGAGAGGGAGGTGCTCATGGACGCTATGGCTGGGAGGCTCCGCTCCAGGTCATGCTGCGAGTCTCTGGGCTTGTTCATCCTCGGCCGAAATGACAATGTCCAGCAGCAATCGGGGAAGCATCTGTGAGCTCGTCACTGTATCACCTGCGGGGAAGATGGAGGAGACCTTTAGACACTTAAAGGGATGCTTGGTTTGCTTTACTAGCTGAGCCAATTCTTATTAACTGCCTTGCGGCCCCAAAGGATCCCAAGCTAGGAGACTGGCCCCTCCAATACATTCAGCCCACAAGGGAGCCAGCTGCCTCACTGCCTTCTCCACCTTTGAAAATCATCCCCACCCCCAATTCAACAGAATTCATTCTCCCAGCTATAAGCAATACCTCGCAGGAGAGGCCAATGTTTGCTCTTTGGTTTACGAGAGCTCTTGTATCATCAGCAGGAAGCATTTGGGTTATTTTTTCTGCCCCATTTCACACCTGTCCTCCAAGCCTGTGAACATGAGCAGGAACCTCCTTCGCCTCCCTCAGCTTTCTGCCACGCCCCACATTCACCCTCGCTTCAGGGGAGTGAGGATGTGCCACAAAAGGGTCTGGCTGAAAGAGTCCCGGTGATCACTAAGTGCAATTTCACTCCAAACTAAATCTGTCCATGCTCTCCTGCTTCAGAACATGCTTTGCTGGCACAGAAAGCTGGCCTGCTTCCTGCTTTGACCGCAGAATCTTAGCCTTTGCCACCGAGGCGATCAGGGGGGCATGGCCTTGGGGAAAGATGCACATGAGATGTTTTTGCAGAGAGATGGGCAAGTGGTCCTTCTTTAATATAGGGTTCCAGGAACACTCTCAAGCCACCCAGCTGTGGTGGAACAAGTCAGTCTAGGGGGGATGGATGGTCCCCAAGGGCTAACCGTTGCACACGGCTCTGGGATATTCACGTTACTTTGCACCATTGGCTGCTCATCCCATTGACAGAAGTGCGGTCCGTGTTTAAGTCGTACAACGGAGCCGCTCCCTGTGCGCCTGAGTCAGAGCTGCTGACTACAGAGATGCTTTTTTCAAAACTCCTGTTAGAACTGCAAAGTGAGGTGGATTTTATTCTGCCTCCTGTATCGACTACCCTGACAGCCAAGCTCTGACTGCAGCGTCTTTATTGCTGCACATAGACTAAAGGAGAGAGAGAGAGAGAGAGAGAGAGAGAGAGAACAGCTACATTTTCACACCCAGAGAAAGCTGGTGGTGCTGGGCATTTAGAACAGACCTGTGAGCAGAGCAAGTTTGATCAGGAAAGCATTAGGCTGCCCTACAACACCTGGTTTAAACGCATTGCAACCTGTTGCACTTGACTAGTTTTTTCCTTGTCTGTGGTCAACAGGAAAATGCCATGTTGCAATCATATAAAGAACCGGGTTTAACCCTGCCAGGTACCGGGATACTGCACCTCAGTACTTTTTAGGAAGCAGTAATTCATGAATGCTGGATATGACTGGTCAGCGAGATCGTTCCTGTCGCACCACAGTGGGTGTTTAGAATTTCCTGTGGGACTATAATGATCCAGCTTGATAGGGCGCTGTGGGAAGAGCAGACAGAAAGCAATGATAAGAACACCCCTGTGCGCAGGCACAAGACCATGGCACACGCTGTTAGCTTCCAAGATCCTGTTTCCAAGGAAGCTGCAAGTCTGGTTTTCCCCAAGCTAGAAGACTGGAGAGCAAGAGTTTTAAAGTCCTTTTTAAGGGGAGTCACTTGTCAACAGCTATGTATGGAGACAGGCTGCCAGAGAGAGTAGGCAGAGGGAGTCTGAAGCAGCTGGGCCCCCCCCATGTCCAGGGAATAGCCAGCCTCTGGGTAAACTTGATGTTTTCTCTCAAATGCTTTTGTTCTAATTTACTTTTTGCCACAAGGAGGCTTTCTGGTCACCGCACTAACCACAGCCATTGCTCGCAGAGGGAAAAGACGGCAGGGCCTCAGCCTACGACTTGGTCTACACCACAGAGTCATGTCGCTGCTTACATCAACCTAATTACGTCAGCGCCCACACTAGAGCCTCGCTCCCGCCGATGTAAGTGCCCTGCTGCACCGATAGAAAAACTCCACTGCCATGAGATGCATAGGGCTTATGTTGGTGTCATTCGGGTGACACTGTGTCTGTGCAGACACTGTGGGTTACTTATTTGCTGTTGGCTGTCATTCTTGTCAATTTCATGGCTTCCTGCTCCCAGCCGGGCTATGCCCACCCGGCTCCCCGCTTCCCACTGGCTCCCTGCTCCCAGCCAGGCTATGCCCACCCGGCTCCCCGCTTCCCACTGGCTCCCTGCTCCCAGCAGGGCTATGCTCACCCAGCTCCCCGCTCCCAGCCGGGCTATGCCCACCCGGCTCCCCACTGGCTCTCTGCTGGGCTATGCTCACCTGGCTTCCTGCTCCCCACTGGCTCCTGCTCCCCACAGGCTCCCCACTGGGCTATGCCCACCCGGCTCCCCACTGGGCTATGCCCACCCGGCTCCCCGCACCCCACAGGCTCCCCGCACCCCACAGGCTCCCCGCACCCAGCTGGGCTGTGCTCACCTGGCTCCCTGCTCCCCACTGGCTCCCCGCTGGGCTATGCCCACTTGGCTCCCTGCTTCCCACTGGCTCCCACCTGGGCTATGCTCACCCAGCTCCCCGCTCCCCACTGGCTCCCTGCTCCCAGCCAGGCTCCTGGGAGCTCAGGGGGCAGCCGAGAGCTCAGGGGGCAGAGTTTCTAGGACAGACACGCCCTAAGAGCAATATTCTGAGGCCATCACAGTTCATACCAGGGCCTGCAATCCAGAGCCTGGTCTGAGTGGGAGAATCATGTGATACCATCCCGAGCCAGGTGATGGCTCAAGGCCTGAGAGCAGGTGCACTTGATGAGACCAGGAAGGCTCGGAGGTGCAGTTTGCACAGTAACCTTAACATGGTTCAAATCTGTTTTTTCCTGTCCATATACGCAAGAAGCCACCATGCTCTTTAACACCGAGGGTGCTCCACCACATTCCCCAGCTGTGTGGATCATTGTAGGATAGGAAGGGCCAGAGGGGGAATATACATGGAGCCCTACAAGTCATTTTTACAGTCATGTTTCTGACAATAGCAGCACTTTAGAAGAGAGATGTCACTTTATATAAACAGTAATAACAAACCCTTCCACTGCTATGAGCGATGGGGAAGAGTCTCTAACTGAAAAAAGTTAAGACATCTGTGGGTGCTAAATAATATATCGACACGTACACAGTGCCCCCTTCTCAACGTTAGAGTGTCATTGTGTTCTCAGCTCGAACAACATTTTGCACTTACAGTCCTGTGCAACTTCCAAGTACTTTGAAATCAGCCATCAATTCTTCACAGCCATTGCCCCCCAGCCAGATACATAAATAGTGGTACCCCCTTTTTTTTTTTTTTTACAGCTGGGGATATGGGGTGGGAAGTAACTCGCCCAAGATCACACACAAGCAGGACTAAGAGTTCAGAAATTCCTGGTTCCCACACCATGCTCTGTCTAAAATAGCTCTGCCTTTCTAGAGAAAACCAAAATAGACCTTGTTACTTTGTGGGTTTAAGACTTGATCTGCTGCGAGACCAACACACTGATTAAGAACACATAGATCATAGAATCATAGGGTTGGAAGGGACCTCAGGAGGTCTTCTAGTCCAATCCCCTGCTCAAAGCAGGACAAATCCCCAGTTCTCTAAATGGCCCCCTCAAGGACTGAACTCACAACTCTGAGAGAAAACTAGCGATAGTCCACCTGCCCTTCAACATGCAAACAGCAAGTCAAATTTTGCGCTAAACCCAGCTAGAAACAGACCTGAGGGAAAGAGGATTTCTTGTTTCCAACAATTCTAAAGAGATGAATTCCAAAGCACAGGGATAAGCACAGGTGACGGTACTGCAGAATTCTGATAAGCAAGTGATCTTAGAAGCTCATTATAAGGTCTGATGGGAGCACCCAGAAAAGAAATGCATCACAACATGGGCCTATTCCATTAGACAGGGATGGAGTTTGGAGAGGGAACAGCAGCATACCAGAAGGCATTTTTTTTTTTTTTTTTTTTTTTTTTAAACACACAAGCTCTCTTCTGTGTGAAAGATTAATTATAGAGCATCCTAGTGCTCCATTACCCATTTATATATTCTCTGAAGTCTCTCTTTTTGTAGCAGGATGTCAGCTCAATCGGGGAAGAGAGACACTTGGTTTTATGGTGCTGCTCAAGGGGTGATGGTTGACTTCCAGAGAAGACAGGGTTTGAGAAAGAGCAGCAGAGAGAAGAGAAACAGCACTCGCTGCCTTGAAAAATTCCATGGGCAGTGATATGACTCAGAAAAGGCACCTGAAAGCTAGAATGTCCTATGACCCTTTTCTGATTCAAAAAGCAGCGGTAACATTATTAACATCTTTAAGGAGGAGAGTTGGGTTTTTTTTTCTTACTCCTCAGAATTAGTGTTTCAAGCACGGGCGGAACACTGGGATAATTCACTAGCCAACTTTGTCCTCTCTGATGAGAAAAAGTGTTTCTAGTGATTTGAGCAGGAATTTGGGAGACAGGAGGCTCCTGCATCAAACATGAAGTACTTGTCTTAATTTTCGAGGCCTTTCATGACCTATCCCATCATATCTCATTCTCTGATCAAGATACAGACTCCCACCTTCAATGGGCCAACCGCAGCCTCTATTGCCCACTTGTTAGATTTTCAAACAAGTGCCTTCTTGCTTTTCTACATGCTGCCCCTCACTGTCAACATCCACAAACCTACTTCACTGTCCTCCTGCAAATCCCTCCATAAACCTCTCCGTTGGGTCACTGGTGAGCTGAGATCACTGCCTGTTCTTCCAATCAGTATTGTCTAATTGTCTCCTTGTGCTCCCGCTTCTGTCTCCATCCACCTGTTTCTCATCTCAGACTTAAATCATAAGCTCGTTGGGATAGCCACCTTCTTTGTTCTGTGTCTGAACAGTGCTTGGCACAACAGGGTTCCAGTCCACGACCAGGTCTCCTCGGTGCTACTGCATACTGATAATAAAAACCCAGCTCCATCACTGACTGCGTGGCCCTGGGTGAGTCACTTAGGGAAGCTGAGATAGAGTTTATCTGTACAATGGGCACAATACCTACCTCACACAGCTGTATTGCAAGAATTACTTGGTGTTTATATATTGTACTACTCAGTGCTAAGTATCATCTAGAGATGCCAAGAACTCAAAGATAGTAGTTACACTGCAAGTGAAAGGGGACGTGTCTCAACCTAGCCAGCAGCAGATCAATATCTGCATCATAAAGACACCTCAGGATTCAGTGAGATTGGCAGTGGCTGTTCGTCTGTTTGACAAGGCCAAGCCTGGAGGAGCAGACGGCGCTGCAGGTCAGGGTTGAGAGACGCTGGCAAAGTGGCTCGCATAGCACCTGTCCACATTACTCTGGGATCTCACCAGCCCCTCCCTTTAGTCAGCAGCGAGTAGGCCCTAGAACCCGAACTTGTCAATAGACTTTTCAAGTATAGATAAAGGTGAAGAGAATTCAGGCAGATCTGTCCTCTGAGGCCTGACATGCTAACACACAGACGTTATGACCCAAAAGAGACACCGGTGTCAAAACAATGCAGGGATGTGTGAGATTAGGTCACATCCTATGCACTGCACATAGCCACACTTCAGGCCTACTGCGTCAACATACACTTGGATTGCCTGGCTTCTGCTGATTTAAGTAACAAGCTTCCCATTAGCACGTGTTTGCATATTAATTACGTCTTGCAGTAAGAAGACTCTTTGGATCTCACTCACTAGACTTCCCATTACTGATGTGTCTTCTCAGCTCATAAAATGGCTTTAACAACTAATTCTGAAGTCACCTCCTTTGATAGTTGCAGATTTTACACCAAATACTGTATCAGAAGACAAATTGCCTCAAGAGATTATTAGACTTGGATCCTTTCAAAGATATGAACTACAGAGGATTTACAAGAAGTTAAAAAAAAAAAAGTCCTGGATTCCCTAGAGAATAGACACGTTTTTAAATGTAACCACCACTGTATTCCCTAATAAAGGGGAGAAATCCACATTGCACATTTCTCTGTTTCTTTGCCAGAGTGACATAGCATAGACAGCTCAGATCTCTCTCTCTCTCAGGATCGCAGAGAGGTAATTTTGTTAACACGCAGCAATTACATTTTTGATCATAACAATAATTAGCACTTACACACCACTTTACAAATGTTAATTAATGTTCAACACCCCAGAAGGCAGGTACAGATTATCTACTGAATACACTTTCCCCTGGTGCTGGAATCTTATAAAATTTGGGGCGTGATTTTGAAAGCAAGCTTGTGCAGCTTCTCTTAAAAGTCTTTCAGGACAAATTAGCATCTGTACCAATGCTTCTGAAGGTTACCGCCTGCGTCCTATTATGTATTTGTTTCTGGTAGTTCCCACAAAATGCTAGGGCAGGGGGAGGCAACCTTCGGCACGTTAGCTGATTTTCAGCGGCACTCACACTGCCTGGGTCCTGGCCACCAGGCCGGGGGCTCTGCATTTTAATTTAATTTTAAATGAAGCTTCTTCAATATTTTAAAAACCTTATTTACTTCACATATAACAATAGTTTTGTTCTATATTATAGACACAGAAAGAGACCTTCTAAAAATGTTTAAATGTATTACTGGCACGCGAAACCTTAAATAAGAGTGAATAAATGAAGCCTCGGCACAGCACTTCCGAAAGGCTGCTGACCCCTGTGGTAGGGCCTGTCCCAAAGAGCTAACATTGTAAAGTGAGAGAACAAAGACAAGGCTGGAGGGAGGGAGAGAGGAGAATAGCGAATAATAAAGTAGCAAGGTAGTAATCTGGTTCTTGACTTCATTCTGATAACACAAAGTTTTACTTTTAACACAAGTTTTGGGTAGGGGCTTATCCATAGAAACAGCCGCTCAAAATCCTCTATGAACTCCACTATTAACAGCTGGATTTTTACTTGAAGAGGTGGGCATGTGAACTAGCTGAGGAAGGGTGCTCCACACATGGGGGAAAACAGTTGCTGAGATGTTTGTAGAAGTGCAACACAGAAGAAATCCTTCCTCCCGCCTCCCCAAAGAGCATCCCTATTAGAAGTGTGAGCTGGGAGCAGGGCTAGGCATAAGTATATTGGTGCCCCACACAATATTTTGGTGCCCTCTCACCTCTGCTTCCCTTAGGAATCCAAGCACATCCTTTCCATGGGGCACCGCCAATCCTCCTTGCTCAGAAGGTGCTCTCCCATGGCATAGCTGATTGCCCATTGCAAAGCGTTTCTTTCTGTAGCAGAATCCTTCCTACAGAGCGGTGCCCTAGGTAAGGCCATCCAGGCTATGCCTAAATCCTCCCCCACAGCTGGCAGCCTGACCTCAGATTTCACTCTGCAAGCAGGAGGAAGGGCTGTGAAGGGGCAGCAGTGATTCTGCTTCATGCTCCACGCCACAATGCTGCTGAAGGGCCAGTGCCTCAGACCCCTTGATCCTGGTTCATCTCATGAAAGCCCTGCCTGGGAGGGACAAAAAAGCAGGAAGGCCACATACCAGCAGGTGGAGGGGTGAGCCTGTGCTGTATTTATCCCCGGGTGGTTTTCAGTACCCCACCCAAGTGCCCCTCTGCAGAAATAGCTTTTCCCTTCCCCTGAAGGGCAGATCCCCACAAACTGCCACTACCCCCCACCCCACCCTACCCCACGAGAATGAACCAGGAAGAGATCATACGGTTTCCTTTCAGACACCCAAAGCCTGGTATTGCAGCCAGCTCTGACCCAGGGACACATATCTTCTTTGGGAGTCAAACGAGACTCCCCGAGAGCCGGGATGGCTACTCAGCAATGTGAGAACCCTGCCTCCCCATTTCATGCTGCACAATTCCAGCCCCACCACGTCCCAACTGAACCAGACTGTGTATTTGACTGTACTACGCTCAACTCTTCGAGTCCTTATTACCGGCTCTCGTGCCCGCCCAGGAACAGGGTGAAGCCTCCTCATGGAGTAGGCCTGACATTAATCAAAGGTGGATTTGTCTGATAGGCTTCATTTCCCACTTCCCAGTTCAGATTTTTGCTCAGACCCGGATGCAGACAGGCCCCTTGTTTCTCCAACCCAGTCCCTCTGTCAGGGGTCACCATCCCAGAGCTCAGACGAATTGTTGTCAGAGTTCTAGCGATGACACACTCCTTACCACAAGGCTCAGTTTCCACCGGTGACTCTCCCTCCCCTACCCAGTGAGACTTTCCATCACTGAATCAGATGCTCCCAGGAGACGTGGGGCATTACAGTCATGTGCCTTAACAGTAATCAAGTATTTGGTGTTACAAGAACAGATTAATCCAAACCCAAAGCTGCGTCCGTCCTCCCCCACAAGCACGAGAGCAGTGACCTTTAAGCCACTTTATGTCTGGAGCTTCTTTCACTAGACACCAGGCAACATTTAGGGCAGCAGGAAGACAGACAAGGGATTCTCAGCTTGAGAATTCACTCTTGGTCTGAGGGCTATTTTAAAACAATGCACTTGGGGTTACTCAGTCACACGGCGGTGACTCAACAGCAGCACTGCTGAAGGACAGGCTCCCCTCCTCCCCTTCCTTCACACCCTGACTTCCTCCTGCTGCCAATCAAAACTGACAAGGCATCAGCAGTCTTCCTAATAGGCCTGGGTCAGCAGCGGCCCGGGGTACGTTAGGAAACTGAACCCAAACTGCAATTTGGATACAAATGCGGACATCTGAGTGGGGGTTTCGATCCCGTGTGCTCATTCAGGACCCTGTAGCACACAGATACTCAGACCTCAGTGGGTCAGGAGCCAAATTAATGATCACCATTACCCAAAAGAGCCATAGCAGTGTGAATTCATTATTTACTATTTATATATATTCTATATTTTCTAACAGCAAAATGACTGACCTAGTAGGATTATTTTAGCAACTACAATTGGTTAATAGCATAGTAAAACATCCTGATTGGTTAATAATTAACTCACATGGGGTTTTAATATGTGCTGCAAAGAGCAAACACATTAAAGAGCCACTTGCTGCTGAGTATCACTGATCTAGCACAATGAGGGGGTAAGCCCCGCAAAGAGCTCTTTTCTGGCATTTAATCTCACTGCCCTCAAGAACCTTTCTCCAAAGCCCTGTGTTGTCTGAGCCATGCAGCCTACTGATCCTGCCTGGCTAAGCATGCCCTAAGGGAGCTCACTCCCTCTCCTTTCCTAGGGGGAGAACAATTTGGACAGAGCATGCTGTGTGACACACAATCCCTGCCAGCCTTAGGGCAGCCCCCCTATTTACTGCATTCTGGCTATGTCACTGGTGTGTGCGCCCGAGGCCATCCAGAGCATGGCGAAGAATGGCAAAGGGCTTTACAAGGGCCGTGCTAATTGCAGAGAGCAACTATAAAGACGGACGGCAGCTCTCAGCCGTGCTCTATGACTAGGGTATCAAAAGAGCCACCCTAAAGCCTTGTGACTCACCCCATTTTTCCAACATCCCTTGAAACCTATAGAAAAAAAATCAGGATCACACTATGCAGCCATATCTAGGTTCCTTCTTTATTCAAAATGACAGTAGCCTGTCTGCATCCAATTTGCAGTCTCCACCACTCGAGCGAACACCCCCTCAGTGCAGCCGCCTCATTAGCCCTTCACACTATCAAAACAATTTTCAGAAGACGTCAGTGGCAACTTAATTGTTCAAGCCTCTGATTCACACCAACTCCATTGTGCTCTCTGATCATAGCAACTTTTGAGTCCGGGTTTACACTTCTTCCCTTCCCTCCTCCCCAGCTCCCCTGGAGTTTACTGTCTGACACCGACCACTTCCCTCCCATCCCTGCGCCTGCAAGCCAGCAGAAAAAACACCCTAAGTATTCAGGAAGGCTGATTTCCACGCCACTGCAGATCAGCTGCGAAAATCCAGCGTGCAGACTGGCAACTCAAGGTCTCACAACTGTGCGATGAAATCTCAAGGTCTGATGTAATTAATCACTGTTTTTATTAATGATCACCAGCAGCTGCCAGCTTGAGTTTAGAGACCGACCTTAATGAGGAGACTCTCAGGGCCTCATGTAAAGATTAGAATTAAACATGCAACTGATCAAATTTATCTGAAAGTAGGTTTAGGAAACGTAAGATTTGCTATTAGGCCATTACTCCATTAAGTTTCTGGCCTCGAGCAGTGACCAATATCAGATGCTTTTAAAGGAAATAAAATTCACCTCATATCCACAAACTACTCCTAGCATTAAGGGGCTCATGGGTGGAGAACTGTCATGACCCCCTCAGGCCCCACCGTAGCACTTCAGATGTTACTATGCAGTCGTGGATAAAATCCAGTTTGCCACTAGCTTCCTGGAATTGTGACTACCACAGGCTGATTACATTCCATGTGAAGTAACATTTCCTTTTATTTCATCTAAATTTAATCTGCCATTAAATTTTACCAAGAGACCACTTATTCACTCAAGGGCTTGGGTTCAGTTTGTATGCTGCTCAGAACAGGGAACGGTGGATGTATTTGTCTACAAAGTTTCATGCACTCAACAGCAGTGCATCAAGTACACAGTGTAAAGAGACGGATCAGATTTCACTGTACTTTTAATGGAGATTTATTTAAAGTTACAAAATCCTCTCTCACTTGCGTCATCACCTTTCGCTAGGTGCTCAGATCCAATGGTGAGCCATGTGACACAAACGCTTAGAAAGATTCAGATTTATAAACACATGAGGAACTGCCCACTGATCAGCACAAAGTTCTTCTAGACTGTAACCAGCGATACTTAGGGTGGGGACAGTTGCAACAGTCTTCGCAAAGTTAGGTCACTGTTTGCTCATGCAGCTGCTGCCAGGGCCAAAGCACACCTTTGAATCTTTGCTTTCAAGCAGACCAACAAGAAGCATGCTGCACTGTATGCGTTTTCAGATCAATGCAGCGCTCCAAGACACACAACAGCATTCTCCTCACACCATAAAGTTTTACAGCCTCCAAGTTTGGACAATACTCGAAGCAGCACCCAGTGAAAAATCATTAGGAGCAATGGCAAAAGCAGACATATCCAACACTTCTGCTGTGCAGGGATCCCAGGGCTGAAGTAGAAGGGACGAGATATCAGCAGAGGTTGGGCGTGAGGGGGAAGCAGTACTGGAAAGCAGGGACACCACGGGGCAGGTTGGACAGGCAGACCCCTGAAAGTCCTGCCCTCTAGCTTTGTCCTTAGCTTGAAAAGAAAGGGCAGCTACAAAGCAAGAACAGGAAAGTGGAGAATCATAAAGGCTCTGAGGTGATGACTACACATCACGTCGGAAAACATCTTAAACAAAATTTTAAAACATGACTTAGTAGCTAATGGAGACAGGACAAGTTAGGGTTAATCACAAACAGCTAACATGTTTTTAAAACATGAACGTTTGTCCTCATTCAGGACAAAATTGCACTGATTAATAGGATAAACATTTCCTACAATGAGTCATTCTCCTGCTGTAAACATAGTCAGACCCCTATGAAATGCTCTCCTATCCCCAGAAAAGAGAAACAATAGTAGTATTTAGACTTCAAAAAAAAAAAATAGCACCAAGAAAAAACAAAAACAAAGTTAATTCTGACAAGCTGCCCAGCAAAGGCAGTGTTTGCAACACAAGCCTCTAAAAACAGAATATTCCACTACTACATAAGCACCAGCCTTTCAGGTTACATGTTATAGATGAGTGACTACCACACAGCTTCATCGACACTGGAAGTCACAGCAAGCTCTAGGGATGTTCTTCACCTCTTCCTTCTAGTAAGTATTGTTTAACAGATAGAGCGGGGGGTCTGCAAGTCAGGAACAGAGTTCTGCTTTCGGCTCTGTCAATGATTTGGCGTAACTTTAAGCAAATCACTTCATCTCTGTATGCATTAGTTTCCCCATCTGCAGGCAGGAGATGATACCACGTCCCAGCAAGGGTTAAGAGGCTTAATTAGTTAATATTTATAATAGCACCTTGAGGTCTCTGGATGGAAGCACAACGTGGCATTAGGACATTGCTACAGCTTTTAGCTTCCCATCTCCCTGTCTCTGAATGCTTCTAATAAATGTTTACCGTTTACAGAGTGCTCTCTCCTCTCCTCTCCTCACTGCTAGGTCGACTCTCCTGTTTATTATCACTACTGCCAAAAAACCAGATCAGATCATTTTAAGCCACTTAAATGTAATGGTGCCCTTGGCGAATTAGTGAATAAAGCAGCTTTGGAAGGATTTGATTTAAATCAGAAAGTCATTGGTAATCATCAGTTTCTCCCTCACTCAAACATCAGATTCCATTGCCAATCAAGATTTGCAGCGAGAACCCCAAACCGTAGCACTGCTACTCTTTTAGACAACTGGTGCCCCTTATTTGCTCTTGGTTTTATCTATCAATCAATGACTAATGTGAAATATAATCAAGTGCGATTTTACACATTGGATCTACCTATCTTTAGCACAGAGGTGGCCAAACTACGGCCACATCCGGCCCATCAGACCATTTAATCCAGCCCTCAGTTCCTGCTGGAGAGCGGGGTCTGGGGCTTGCACTGCTCCTGCGCTCCAGCCAGGGAGTGGAGTCTGGGGCTTGCCCCGCTCCATGCCCCTCCATGTGGCTCCCAGGAAGCAGCCGGCAAGACGCCCCTCTGGCTCCTATCTAGTATGCGCAGGCACAGCCAGGTCACTCTGTGTGCTGCCCCATCCACAGGCACCACCCCCACAGCTCCCTTTGGCCACAGTTCCCGGCTAATGGGAGCTGCAGGGGTGGTGCCTGTGGACAGAGCAGCATGCACAGCCACCAGGCCGCACCTCGTAGCTGGAGTAGAGACATGCTTCAGGGAGCTACTTGTGACAAGCGCTGCCTGGAGCCTGTATTCCTGAGACCCTCCACCCCAATCCCCTGCCACAGCCCTGATCCCCCTCCCACCCTCCAAACCCCTCAATCCCAGCCCAGAGCCCCCTCCTGTACCCCAAGCCCCTCATCCCCATCCTCAACGCAGCCAAAGCCCTCACCACCACCATCACCCCCAGGCTCCAACAGCCTGCCCTATCCTTGATCCGCCTCCTGCCCTCCAAACCTATTGGTCCCAGCCCAGAGCCCCCGTCTGCACCCGAAACCCCTCATCCCCAGCCCCACAGAGAGCCCACAGCTCCAGCCAGAGCCCTCACACCCCTGCCCCGATCCCCCTCCTGCCCTCTAAACCTCTTGATCCCAGCCTGGAGCCCCTTCCTGCTTCCCTAATCCCTCATCCCCAGCCCCCAACCCTGAGTCCTCACCCCCCCACTGCACCCCAACCCAGAGCCCCCTCCCGCACCTCAAACTCTTCATTTCCAGCCCCACCCCAGAGCCTGCATCCCCCAGCCAGAGCCCTCATCCCCTCCCATACCCCTAATTTTGTGAGCATTCATGGCCTGCCATGCAATTTCCATACCCCAATGTGGCCCCCAGGCCAAAAAGTCTGCCCTCCCCTGCTTTAGCATGCTGCAATCCTTTCCCCAGGTCCTTCATCTGCTTTGTTTAGCCAGACTGTAGGCACTTTGGGGCAGGGACTTACTTACTCTTAACTATGATAGTATTATTTCTTCTTTGTAATCCTGTAGCATCCAGAGGTCCCAACCAATACAGAAGGATGATCTAAGGGATAAGACACTGGATTTGGACTCAGGAGATGTGTGTTAAAATCCCTGTTTAGCTCCAGACTTCGTATGTAATCTTGGGCAAATCAACAAAACTTCCGAGTGGGAATAATATTTCCCTCCCTCATAGTGATGTTGCAAAGATAAAATATATTAATAATTGCAATGCATTCAGATGCCATAGGATGAGGGCCAAGTAAGTATCTAGACTGACTGGAGATCTATTATGCTAGACAAACAGAATAAGAAACAGCTCCTGTTTTAACAGCTTAACAATTGAAATTACACAACACTCAGCACAATGTGACTCCAGTCCTGAACACGGCCTCAAGCTCTACTGCAATACCAATAACAAGAGTAATAAGTATTGAAGGTTTGTTTTTAAAGTTCCTGCTAGTACAAAAATGTAAATGGGTCAAACCTGGCTCAGATTTTAAATTCCATAAGTTTTAAAAAATTCCGATGGAAACCTAATACGTTCTCCTGTGGAACGGAAAAAAATTAGAAGTGGAAGTGACTCAAAGGCTGACTGGAAAGAGTGAAAATTTTCATAACCAGTCTGCTGAAGTGTTTATTTGCAGAAGTGTGAGAAACATTTATATAAAAAAACAAAACAAAACAAAAACCCCACAAAAAGAACATTTTAAATGTTCAGTTTTTTAAAATCTAAAATTATTAGAAATTTGGGAATTTTTAATACCATCAAGAATCAGGATAATGCTAAAGTTTTGAAATAAACATTTGCAAACACTTGGGTTATCAATGGGAGAAAAATCCAGAATCTGAGCCCACAGGTAAGCCATCACACTATGATAGCTGGTACCAAGGGACCAGCGTTTCTCAAAGACTTTTCGGGACCACCGGGACAGAGAGAATATGAAGGTGGTGTATTGGCAGTGGCCGATGAGAGGAATCTCTCTTATATGGACGGAGCTGTCCTGTGAGTGAGTAGGAGATGTGATATATAGATACCACTTCTTCCCCTGTGGACCTCAAAGCAATTTACAAATGGAAGCTAGTATCATTATTACTTAAACAGACACAGAAACTGGAGTACAGAGAGAGGATGGGACTTGCCCAGTCACACAGCCACTCAGTAGCAGAGTCAGGAGTCCGGACCCCCAGCCTTGAACACTGTTACACGTGTCACCCCCAGAGGATTTGTGGGAATCAGTGTTCTCTTATTTCTCCTCTCCAAACCAGCTGCCTTTCCATAGAGCTAACAGGCAAATTGTGCACAATCAGGGCCGGTGTTTCCATTTAGGCGACTACGGCGCCAGGATTTGGGAGGGCGGCCCTCGGTGGCAATTCGGCGGCGGGGAGTCCTTCCACGCTCTGGGTCGTCGTTGGCAATTCTGCGGGGGGTCCTTCACTCGCTCCGGGACCCACCGCCGAAGTGCCCCGAAGACCAGGAGTGCGGAAGGACCCCCCCGCCGCGGAACTGCCACCAATGACCAGGAGCGCGGAAGCACCCCTGCCTAGGACACCAAAAACCCTGGCGCCGCTCCTGTGCGCAATGAGAACAACACACTAATGACCGCCAAAGTGTCACCACAGGGCCACGCAAAGTGTCAGCTGGGCCCCTCGGACAACGGCGCTGAACAGAAAGAGCTGCCCCTCGGGCATCCCCCTCAAGTGGGGAAGCTCCATTAGAGTCAGACTGAGCCTGCTAACCAGCCCCCAGCTCCCCACGCCTGGCACAGATCACAGCCTGCAACCCGCCCCGTCCTGGATCACAGCAGGGGTCACATCCCAGGAGAAGGGAAAGCCTGACACCCCCCCCCCACCCCGCAGCATGTCGAGGGGGACGGACAGACAGACACCAAGGGGGTGGGGGGGAGGAATAAAGGCGCCTGGGACAGACACGGAGAGGGGAGTGGGCAAGTGAGAAGGGTTCCTGGGACAGACGGACGCGGGGATGGGGGGAGGCAGGACAGACAGACAGACGCGGCGGTGTAGGGGAGTCCGGGACAGGCAGACAGACACGGCGGTGTTGGGGGAGGACGGAACAGATAGACGGACGCGGCGGTGTGGGGAGGCGGACAGACAGATGGACGCAGGGGGACAGACGGACGCGGCGCTAGGCGGGACCGGAAACAGGCAACGGCACGCAGAGGGAGGGGCGGACGCGGCGGTGGGGAGGGCAGGACGGACAACGGACGCGGGGGGGCGGGGGCAGGAGGCACGGAGCGGGGGGGCGGGGGGAGGCAGGGACGACGGACGCGCGGGGGGGGCAGGAGCCAGAGCCCGGGGTCTCAGGCGGCGGACCCCGCGCGGTCCGGGCACGGGACGGCCCCGTCGGTACCTGCTTCATGGCCCCAACCGCCCTCTCTCCGCGCTCACTCCCGGCGCCGGTGGACAGCTTCAGGCCGGAAGCCAATCCCGGCTCGGGACAGGCAACTTCCGGGCCCCGCGCTACCCTAGGGCGCTTCCACGTGACGCCGGCCTGACCCCGACCCCGGAAGAGAGCGAGACTCCCGCTTCCCGCTTGTGGGAGAGACCACCGGATGGGGCGGAGAGACGTTGGGAGAAAACCATCGCAGGAGAGGGGGGTTGAGCGGCTGCTGGCACTGGACAGCCAGAGCGGGGGCAGCCCCTGGGTGGTGGGGGAGAGCCCCTGTTTGTGGGCGCGCGTAGTCGGGGGAGCTGGAGCCGCTTGTGAGGGACCGGACCCCTACTGTGGGGGGAGGAGCCCCAATTTGTGGAGGAGCCCCTGTTGGGAGTGTTTGTGGGGGAGGACACCCTACAGTGGGGGACCCATTGTGGGGGGGAGAGCCCCTGTTTGTGGGGAGAGAACACCCCTAGATGCTGGGGAGCCCCAATGGGTGTGGGGGGGGAGAGCCCTGTTTTGTGAGGGGAGGAACCCCTTCGTGGGGGAGCCCCAATTTGTGGGGGGAGACCTTGTGGGAGACCCTGAATGGGACTGTGGGAGGAGCTGTGGGCAGGACACCCCTACCGTGGGGAGCCCCCAATTGTGGGGGGGCAGCCCTTTTTGTGGGGGAGGACAACCCCTACATGGGGGCAGCCCCAATGGTGGGGGGAGGAGCCCTCTGTTTGATAGGGGAGGACACCCCTACATGGGGAGCCCCAATGTGGGCGGGAGAGAGCCCCTAGTTTGTGGGGGGAGGACACCCTATGGGATGGGGGAGCCCCATTGTGCGGGGGGAGCGAGGGAGCCCTCTGTTTGTGGGGGAGGACACCCCTACATGGTGGGACCACCAAATTGTGGGGGGAAGAGAGCCCTTTTGTGGGGAGGGACACCCTACAGGGGGAGCCCCAATTGTGGGGGGGAAGAGCCCTTTTTGTGGTGGGAGACACCCCTACTGGGGAGGCCCCAATTGTGGGGGGAGCGCGCGGAGCCCTTTGTGGGGGGAGGACACCCCTACATGGGGGGAACCCCAATTGTGGGGGGGAGAGGGAGCCCTTGTTTGTGGGGGGAGGACACCCCTATGTGGGGATGGATGGGAGCCCCCTCTCACTGCCCCTGCGGTAGGAAGGGTGTAATGTATGGGGCTCCCTGTGGGGATGGGTGCGGCGCAGGCAGACTTAAGGCAGAATCTCTTCAGGCTAAGGAATCTGTGGAGCTGCCAGCATCCTGGTTCCTGCTTGGCTCATGGAGATAGGAGCCCTAGGACACCCCCTCTTCCCCCGGTAACAGAACGTGACTGTGAGCTGGTGCCTCCTCTCCGTGCTGCGGATGCCCCCCCTCTCCCCCCGCTCAGGGCTGTCGGCTTTGATTTTCAACTTTCTCAACTGACTGGGATGAGCTGTGATCTGAGCACAGGACCAGGAGCTTGTCCTGAGGTCTAAGCAGCAGGAGGGTGCAGGGGAGAATGGACAACTGTCTGTCTAGAAACAGTCCAAGGCGTTCATCAGCCTCCGTTCTCCCTTTGGAGCCTCAGCAGTTTGCCTCAAACTCCTCAGGCCCGTCTTGCTTACACTGGGGCAAATCACAACTAAAGTTAGTGGAGTTGCTTTGCTGCAAAGCAAGCGTAACCGAGAGGAGAGTTGGGCCGTTGAGGCTGTGGGGTGAGCGCAGGCGCTTGGAAAGCGATGGATTGGGATTGGGTTTGCACATCACTTGACTTTCAGCTCATTTGCTGGTAGCCATTGCTAGTCAGGAGGAAACCTGCGGAGGTCAGTGGAGTCTGTGGTTCTCTGGCTAGAGGACTGGGAGTCAGGAAATCTGTATTCAGCATGACCTTGGAGAAATCACTTCATCTCTGTCCCCCAAATCCATGTGCCCTAAATGGCAGTACCATATGGTAGCCAGTCCCCTCTGAGCCAGGTTTTCCAGCCCAGAGACGTGGGTAGTCCACTGCATTCCTCATTGGATCAGCCGAGAACAAGCCCTTACAAGTCTGCCACCTTCCCACTGGAAGGGATCAGGAAAAGAAACAGGCTTGTGTTGACTGGAGAATGCAGATTGAATTTGTTAATAACATGAAACCGGCCCTTGTCCACAGTGGGACAGGTGCCAGGACACTGCATCTTGGCAGCTCTATTTATTTCCTTGTGAAAAGTCAATTGGTGGAATGAGAGTATTGCTGGCTTCACTCAAGATGCTGCTCCTGAGCAACAATGCCCTTGCTGTGAGCAGTTCCGATGCCAGCCAAAGCAAAAATCAGTTCCTGGACAAAAACAAAGGTGGCCCTTGATAATGCTGCGTTGGGCAGCCAAACCCGTGTGTGTACTTAAAACACAGACTGGGAGGAGCACAATAAGGTATAGTGAGGTGGGATTAGCTGGACTAATAACCTCCAGAGGCAAGAAAACAGACAAGGGCCCAGATCCTCAAAACTATTTAGGCACCTAACAGTTGTTGATTTCAGTGGCATCTCTTGAGTACAGTATATGGGTCATGGGACTTAATGGCCAACTGAATTCAGGGGCTGGTGGTGGATTACAGAGACCCTCAGACCTAGGTTACTGCTTCTACTCTGGCCCAGCTTGGGTGGGAAGTTGTTACTGTCTGAACCTAGCAGATGTGGCTCCATACCACAAAAACCCACCACCACTCCACCTCCCTGACGGAAGCCTTAGCAGAGAGGCCAAAGACTGACTGGATCCTGACTGCCCCCTTCACTCTGAGAGGGGAGCCTGGCAGGTCAGTACGAGGAAGCTTGCACAGGTGCTGCCCATCCTGTACCCGACCCTATTTTCCCGCCTTTCCCATCCTTATACAGAGAGCCTAACAGCCACTGTTCTGAGTCTCAGACAAGAACCTACTCTTTAACCATCTGGCACTGCAGTGACTCCAGCCCACGCTCCCTCTGTCACCAGCTCTCCAAGGCCCTAGCACTCCATGGAGCATAAGGGTTTGTGAGTTGCAGCCGAGTCTTCTACTTACCAGCATTGAGGCATTAACCACCACTACACCAGCCCCTTAGTTAGGTGCCAGCCTCATGCACTTACTGTATCCTGGCAAACCTGCTGTTGAGAGGCCTTGGAGTTGTTCCTGGGCACTTGGTGACAGAAGGAGGACTAGCCAGGCCCTTGGTATCTGAGCAGCTCCTCCTTTACCCTCTCCCAATAAAACACACTGCAACGATTTATTTACAAAGCTTTATTACCGCAATGAGGTGCATGGAAGGGGCATTGCTCAATACAGGATCAAAGGGTACAGAAAGAGAGAGAAGGAGAGAGAGAGACTGAAACTAAACTAAGAAGCTGCCTCTTGCTCACAGTCCCCATTAGAGATGATATAACCATGGAAAAGAGAATTTTGAATTTGGCAAACAGGAACTTCTTGCATTTTCCATGTTAACGTTCCCTCCAGGGGGCTAGTTCAAATCCAGCTCAAGCCGCTAGCCATTGTAAGATATGTGGTGGCTCCTGTGAAACAAGTTAGTGGGTTCTTGGCTCAGGTCCCAGTAGATAAGTGGCCACATGACAAAAATCACCCTCACTGTCACAAACTGGCCTCTTCTGCTAGGCAGCATCAGCAGAGAGGTCAAGGATCGAGTGGGAGGCCTTCTCCCTCGCTAGAGATAGGGACTCAGGGGGAGTAAGGCACCTACAAAAGCTTTGAGGATCCAAGCCAGGGTCCTTCCTGCAGATCCAGCTTGAGGCACGTTGGTGGGGGAAGCTTGACCCTATCTGCCCTAGGATATAAACTAGAGGACTTCGGGCTCCAGGGCTGGTGAACCAACACTATGATTTGGCTCCATCTCTGTTCAATTGTCCTGTGCCATTTCACATTTTAATTTTAAAGTAATCCCACCTGCCCTGTCTCCGCTGTGTTCGGTGCCCCTACACCCAGTCTCTGGTCCACTGAAAGTCATGGAGATGCTCTAGTGGGTGGAATCATCTTCAAGCTTTCTCCTCTGGTCAGCACTCCCCTAGCAGCACTGGGCTTCCCCCTGCCACACGGAGCTGGAGTTTGCTCCTCTCTCGCTCTGTGTCTGTCAGAGAAGCCCAGGGCCAGTTTTCTTTAATGAAATATACAAACCAGTGGAGATAAAGACCAGATCGTCACCCCGCTGGAAGGAAGGAATTCTTGCCCAGCTTTGCATGTTCATGCACCCACAGACCCTCCCACACAAGCCAGGATTCCACATCCTAGGGCAGCTCTTGCTAGAACAACTCTAGTAAGTTGGGCAAGGTCTCCACCTCCCCTGCACCACCATTGCTGACACTAACTCCCCCCCCACCCACCCACTTGTAGCAGGCTCAAGCAAAGAGGGCAAGGACTAATGGACCAAAAAAACTGAACTGTCTAAAGGAAGGGCCTTTCTTTAGGGTTGAAGGCATGGGGGAAGCTTGCATTGCTGCCCCCTGTAATGCACTGGGACGTGTGATTGTCTCCTAAGGGAAGGGGCCGAAGCCCCATTGTTTGGCACTGTTAGACAGACAGGACAGGGCACTAGTAAATGGAGAATAGGGGAAATCTTGCATTAGCCTCCGGCCTGGGATGGATTAGGTGCCCCACAGGAAGAGGACTTGCCCATCTCTATCATCTAGATGGACATGCAGAGGCTTTCAAATGTCTGGTCCAGCTGCCACCTTTCGCCAGAACTAAATTCACTTAACAGAAACAAGTCATCCATTGGCAGGTCACAGGAAAAATCAGAAAGTTGAGAAAGGAAATGTGTGTATGTAGGGGGGAATAAAGTAAACGAGGCCGTTAAGGAAAGAGAATCCATAACGTGGAGCGGGAAGATGAGTGCGTTCCACGACTGTGATGGCTTTCTCCATCTTTCTTCCAGCCAGGCTAACTGGTGCCTCCCAGCGGGGAGGTGGCGGAGCAGTTCTCTATGTTAACGGAGCGTGGAGGTCTCTCTGCAAAGCCAACGTGTCTCCGTTCCTTGTGTTCTGGGGAGGGGAAAAGGAAAAAAAAAAAGATGCAGATGCTGTAGAGTGTGAGCTCCCCAGGGCAGGGATCACCTGTTATTTGTTTGCATGTTACCTAGTGCACGGATCCTGGATTGACAGGAGTCAGTTTACGGCTCTGAGGTGCAGGTCCTTAGAGCCTGGGGCTGTGGGGGCCCTGGGTCTCTGCCACTCCCTCGTCACCACCAAGGGACTGTCCCTATAAAATCATCTCACCAATCCTGGAAGGTCAGGCCCTGCAGGAAGTCCCGTCGGAATGGCCAAGGTGTGCACCCCCTGCTTCAGCCAGGAAGTGACCCGACTGGGTGGCTGAGTGACCCTGCGTGCTCTCCATTGCCACTGCATCAGATTCCGCTCTTGCCTATCTCCTGCAATCTGCCTCCAGCCCATTCCCACTTCACTCCTGCCCTTGTCCTTGGATCCTCCTGCTCCTTGCCTCATCTCTGGCTACCGCCCATTTGCTGCATTCCTGACTGTTGGCTAGCAGACCCGGCACTGACCCTGGCTCGTCGGCTGCCTACTGATTCTGACTTGACCCCCCAACCACTGATCCAAGTCCTTCCCATTGGGCCAGACTGCCTGCGCCCCGGTTCCTAATGCGTAGAGACTACTGGGATGATAATAATCATGAAAGCAACTCTCCAAACTGCCCCAGGCTGAAATCCCTTTATCTAATGGGAGGACCTTGCTTCCACCCAACACTCTGTCATTTGCAAAGCAGTTACCATTTGCAATCCAGATGCATGTTTAGGAGGGGGAAATCCATTCCCTGGATCCCACCAAGCGAGCCTCTGGGGGCGGGGCAGGGATCCCAGCTTGTAGCTGTTAAAAGAGCCATGTGGCTCTTTTTGTGAGAGTCTGGGTGTTAACCACGGTGTTGTGCCCAAATTCTAGCTCAGGGGAGGCCTTTCTGCTGGCCAAGCTTCTCCATGCGGTTTCAACAGGATGCAGGTTCCCCCTTCACTTTGTGTTCCCAGCTGTTAGTTGCCATGTGCTGTTAAAACAGTAGCCACGTTCCACCCCAGAGCTGGCTGCATTTCAGCACTGGGGATGTGGCTCTTGCATTTTCCTTTGCTTACTCCACTGTTGTGGGTTAGATGAGGCTTCTTTAATGAATGTTTGTGAAGCTGCCTGAGAGCCGCCCAAGGAGCGGGTACCCCTGAAGTGTTAACGTGCTCTGCATTAACTGGCTCTATTTATGGACTCTGCATCCAGCACTGATTAATTATGTCATTGCTCCTGCTACACACCCCCTACACCATTCTTGCTCCTTGGGCTCATGACATTACCGCTTGGGGAAGGACTGTCCTGTCCTGGATCTGGTTCCTGGGCCTTGGTCCCGTCTCCTTCAGTAGCTTCAGGTTTCTCCCATTCAGCGAGCGAGTTCAGTTCATCCCCAAGCTCTGCTATCCCGCCAGCAAAGGACACTTTCTGGCCACCTACCGGGAGTAAACACCCGCATGTTAAACGATGGGAGTCTCCATCCCTCATCACTGAGGGTTCCAGGCTTCATACAACAATCAGACAAGTGCTTTAAAACGTCACCATGAATCAGTGAAATCCTGATGATCGATCGAGCCCAGGGCAGATCCAGATCCAAGCCCTCCTTCCCCCAAAATTAACGTTAGGATCCTCTGGAAAGACCCTTCCCCTAGTCTCTTCTACCCAAGGCTCAAAAGTTCCTCCCAGGCAGCCCACCAATCTACATGCTCCGGGAAGGCTAATGAAAGACCTTTGGGAGCCTGATTAATTTGCAGCCACTGATTTGGGGTTAGGGTGACCAGATGTCCCAATTTTATAGGGCCAGTCCCGATATTTGGGGCTTTTTCTTATATAGGGTCCTATTACCCCCCACCCCCATCCTGATTGTTCACACTTGCTGTCTGGTCACCCTATTTGGGGTAGCTCAATTTCGGAGACACCTTGGCCCGGGCCCAGCTGGCTGAGGAAGAAGAGGTCAGATGGACAAATGGACGGGAGCTGTGGGTGATCTATGTCCTCTGAAAATTAGGCCTTGTCTACACTACAAATGCCATCCTGGCAAACCGCTGGTGTAGACGCAGCTTGTGCCAGCAGATGGCGTTTCTCTGTTGCCAGAGCAAGACCACCTCCCTGAACAACATTAGCTACTCTGACAAGACTTTGTAGTGGACACCTGGCCTTGGGGCTGGGGGCTTGAAAATGGTGCTAATTTTAGCCTTGATGCTTCAAAACCCAAACAAGGAAAATGCAAAGGGAGACCAAAACCAGGACTTATAAAGCCTGGCCCCCAGGTTAGCGCCAAGCCAGGTAGGTGCCTCCCCTGAAAATATAATGGAGATGGTAACTGACCCTTAACCCTGGAGGCATTGCTGGGTCTCCGAACCACTGTAGCAAATCCCCATTGATCTGCCATTGTCTATCGCGCCGGCAGATTACCTTTCCTTTTGTGTGATTTGATGACAGCTGGATAGATACGGGGTTCAAATGCTCTGGCATCATTTCCCGGGGCTTTTTGGTGGGCAGCAACAAATGAGAAAAAGAACAGGATGCAAATTCTCCATCGGAAATATTAACAAAGGGAATAAACAAATCAGCAAGCGGGCCAAACTCATGTCACAACTCGATGTGCTCTGAGCAACAGCCCTGCACGGGTACGGACGGGCTCCCCTCTCATACCTAAGCTGAACGGTGGGACATGCTTACCGTGTCCAGGCACAAATCAAGGATGGTAGATCGTGAGCAGCACACTATTAGGGGCAATCAAATGCCCAATGAGAGCCCTGACTCAGAGTGAGGTGGTTGGGGGAGAGCACAGATACATCCTGAGTGATTCTCTGATTTACACTGGTCTCAATCTGAAGCGACTCCTTTACAGTCAAAGGATCAGGTCCCCTAGGCCGAGAGGAGCCCAGAGCTAGGACAGTCATCTCTGAGAGCTAGAGGATACCGGTGCCCTCTGAGTGATTCCCCCACCAGGGGAAGTGGGTTGTGGCATTGCCATTGGTTTTACACAGCATGAGACCGCTCCCTAGGTGAGTTACGCCCTCAGTGTTCAGCTTTCCCTAAAACTAGAGGTGTTGCCTGCACTTTGAATGGGGAGAGATCAGACTTTTGTTGTTTCCCTGTCAATGAAACCACCACCCTCACCCTCTGAAGGGTTAACATGCTTCCCTGCAGTGGGAAGAACCCAACTCCAAGGGGAACTAGCTAGTTTGGGAGAGCCAGAAAGCTGAGAGGGGCTAACCTCTAAAACAATGGGTTACACCAGCCCTTCCACACCCACAGCTTTGGGGGCTGAGAGAGAAGGGAAAATGGGACCTGGAAGGGAACTGCCTCCAGTCTGAGAATCACAAAGCAAACTCCTGCTGAAGAAGGTTTTGCAAACCCAGGGTGTCGTCACTGCAGAGTTAACTCTGGCATTGTCTCCAAGCCCTCTTCTGTTCACACAAAATCCTGTTGCCCAAGTGGGTCTATCTTCACTGCAGTTAACCCAGGCTCTTAACCAATTTTAGCTCAAACCTCTCCCCACCAACCAACCCTCTCGGACTTGGGTTTGGAGATGCTTTAAGCCCAGGTTAGCTGACCAGGATGGGGCTGTGTTAGCCCCGGGCTCTAGTTTAACACTAGCCAAACCACTTGAGTTTTATTGTCCTCCAGTGCTTTCCCACAATTCCCTCTATGCACCCAGGACAGACCAATTCTCACCACAGCTGACTGGCAAAGAATCCTAGAGCAGCCCAGCTCACTGCACGCAAAGAACCAAGGGATCTTCCTCCCTGAGAAGTCCTAGCAACACACACAGGAGTGCAGCATCACCAGCGAGGGCCCGTTAACTGGTGCCTGCCTGCTGCTCACCCCAGGGCTAGAGTATTAACTCTGCAGTGCAGCCAAGCCCCAAGAGCACAGCTGGGTTTTGTCCTTTGCTGCTGCCAAGGGAAACTGAAGTAGTAGCAGAAAGGGAAACTGATGGGCTTAGTTTCCTTGTGTGTGTGTAACTGTGACTGCTGGAGTCCGGGCAGGCTGCTCCCTGTCCACGTGTGCCCTGAGCCAGCACACTCCAGAAATGGCAACTAAAGTTAAAATGGCACTAGCCACAAAGACTAAACTGAAGGTTGAGGGTTTTGGTTTTTGATGCTTTCAATTCTAATCCTCAAAGGGGTTTGTTGTGATCCAGAGAAGGAAACATCGGGCCAGATGCTGATCTCAGTTAAACCAGCATAAATCTGGAGAAATTCCATTGACTTCGCTGGAGTTACTTCAGATTTACATGGGTGGAAATGAGATCAGAATCTGATTTTGTTACCATACACAGGGGCCAGCGTCTGTTGTGAATTACCCCGTGTAAATCCAGAGCGACTCCGTTCATGTCTCTCTGGTTTTGCCCCGGAGGATCTGACAGCAGATTCTGGGCCCCAATTTTTTCTTGGCAACCTCCCTTTCAAAACAGAACAGCGCCAACCAAATCAATGATCTGTTGTGGCAGGAAAGAGAGAGGACTCTGGGGCAGTGAATGCTAAGGGAGTTCCTTTATTACGCCTGCTGGATGCAGACGGACACCACGGTTCTCTCTGTCTCCAAGACTTGCTCAACAGCCTGCGTTCCGTCGTGTCAACCTTTCTATGCTCCACCTGCCCCTCCTCCCCCACACACCTGCCTTGCCGCCCCCTCCAGAACCTCTGGATGTTGTGTTTGCAAGAAGCCTGGACACCAGTGCAGGCGTGAAACCCCAGGCCCGGCTCCCCGAGGTGACAGACGCCGCCCGCCGCGATGACATGTGCCTCCTGTCCTGATAAAATTTCTCTCTGCTGTAATCACCAGCTTCCCGGCGCCTCTGGAGCTTAGCAGCAGGGCGGGGAGTGTGCGTGCACACTCAGGAAGGGGTGCGAGCCTGTGAAAAGCAGCGTCAGCTGTTTCCCCAGATTTGGCTGGAACCGTTTTCTTTCTTTCCGTGGTACTTCTTGTACAATCCCTCTTCCCTGGCCTCTCACAAGAGGGAGCCATTCCCTTACCGGAGTGCTGCTTTGGCAGAGCTGGCTTGGGACGGGCTGCTGCTGCCTCAGGTGCCAGAGGCAGCTCCTTCATCGCCTGGGCTCCTGGAATGAATACAGGAGCAAGATAAGCCATCTGGGGAGCGACCAACGAAGGTCAGGGCGGCTGGCGCGCTGTCGGCGAAGCACAAATCCTGTCCCTCCCCCATTCCACCGTCACCCAATTCAGCCACTCTCTGTTACCCCAACACCCCATTGCTCTTGCTACCCTCTGATGGACGTTTCGTGGGGTGAGCTTGGCAAGTCTTGGCCCAGTTGCAAATAAGACAGGTGTCCCCGCTGGGGAAAAATCTCTCTCTGCTGCAGGTGGCTCTGCTAATCCCCCTTTGTCTTCAGCCGCAGCAGAGCAGCCAAGGACTGAACAGGGCCTGGAGATCGGCTGCCCCTCTCAGCCCTACAATGTCAGGATACAGCCCGATTGGGCCAGATTCTTCATGCCGCCATGGCGGTCTAGTAGATAGGCCTAGGGGTTTGGATTCAGAAGACCTGTGCTCTAGTCTGAGTTCTGGCAGGGGCCTCAGGGCAACTCCGTGCCTCACTTTCCCTTCCCATCCTTTACCTCCTCTATTTAGACAGTAAGTAACTGGGGGGGGGGGGGCAGAGGCTGCTTCTCGCTATAGGTCCGTACAATTCCCTGCACCATGGACCCTTGATTGCTGCCGAGGCCTCTAGATACCTCTGTAATAGATCTAAATTACAGAACACAGGGAGAACTCTCTGCAGCTGCTACCCGTCCTTCCTTCAGATGCCCCCGCTGCTACCATGTGGCCTATCAGAAATCAGCCAATTGGCGACGGCTGGAGGGGCAAATTGGGACAGCTGGTGCTCTGGCTATTGCTAATTGCAAAGGTATTGATGTCTATAAGATTGTATCTGTCTGATTATATCTTTCCCTCCCCCAGCCACCCCCTCGACTTCATACCTGACTTGTCTTCTTAGACTGTAAGTTTGCTGGGAGTTGGGACAGGTGCCAAGTTTTCCCAAGTGTTGGTGCAGGGCCTTGCCTCATGAGTCCCCGATCCTGACCAGGGCTTTTAACTGCTACTGGGACACAAATCTGAAATGGACCCTCAGGAGCTTGGGGGAGTGGCACATTACAGATTCCCAAATAGATTTCACTACCATTGTGTTGGCAGCGCTCAGGGTGTGTGGCGAGCCCAGGATTGGAAGGGGAGGGGGCTGCAGGGCAGGACTGAGGGGCATGGACAGAGCTGTGGAGGGGGGGAGCCCCAGGTTGGGATAGCAGAGGGGGATGTGCATCTGAATGGAGCAGCATCGATGGAGCGGTGGGGTGGGAGCCCAGGACGATAAAAGAAACAAAGAACTTAACTCTAACCCCAACCAGCCTTTCCCAGCTCTCGCGGCCCAGAGTGGAAGGGAGCTGAGGTGCCGAAGTGCCAAGATAAACGTCCCCGATTCCCACCCCCCTGAATTTAATTGGGGGGGGGAATCTCCCCATCTCCCAACAGTGCAGGGAAAGCAGGTGGGTGGGTTGGGGTGTGTGTGTGTCTCTGACTGAATGCCAAGGCACCAGGCTCACCGCTCCTTCGTGCCAAGCAACAGGGATGGTTTCCTAGGTGACTGACAGCTCATTGTACCAGGGAGGAAGCGTATGCGTGGTGGCGGTGGGGAATATTTACAGGTTTCTCCCTAGCAGCAAAGGCGCTAAATGAAGGGATATTTTAGTATGCGCAGCGGGCCCCTGGTGAGTGGGATCCAAGGAAGGCGGGGGGGAGGGGGAATAGTGAGGCCTTTAAATAGAATCTTGCTACGCTGGCAGCCTCCCACCTGCTTCCAAACTCCTTGACCGCCAGACTCAGATCCAGGGAAAACTGCCCTGGACTAAAGCAAATGAGCAGGAATTTCCTTCCCAATGGCTCTCCTGTCCCCCACATCACTTCCTTCCAGGGCTCAGAGAGGTCAGACCCCCCCCCCCCCGGCTTCCCATAAATGGCCAAGCAAGCCCCATCTGCTGGAGTCTGGTGGTGCTCATCCCCGGAGTATCTGAGCATCCAGGGAACCTAAACAGCTGAGCCCTGCACAGGGATCCATTGCTCCAGGGCACCGGGCTTGGAACCCTCTTCTTTCAAAGAGGAATCTCAGCAGATCAAGGCCAGCAGGATGCCCTGGGAACTGCTGAGCCACCCTTTGAGCTGGAGAACAGATACGAACTCTCCGCCAACACTTGAAGCCAGGAGCAGGACAAGTCATTCCGGAGCTCCCGCTGAGCCTAAACCGTTGACTCGTCCCACTCTCCGGTTCAGGGACGGCTCCTCAGGCTTCGCGAGCCACCCCAGGGATGGACTCAGCACAGGGAGGAAAGCAGCAATTCCCATCGTTGTGATACTGAATGGAACAACCCTTCTAGCTAGAGAGCTGTGATTTGTGCTGGCGTCTAGCACTGTCCCCACATGGAGAAACTGAGGCCCAGAGCAAGTCCCCAAGATCAGCTGGAAAGCACCTCTCCTGAGTCCCAGCCTGGGAGTGAAGGGAGAGCTGCAGTAGCTGTCAGCCATCGGCTAAGTTTCTTGGCTGCATGATTTGCAAAGGACCATTCTCCCGGGGCTGCTGGAAACACAGCGCCAACCTTACGGGATCCAGGACTGGACGCTCGTCTGCCTGGCTCCCAGGCCTGTCCTTGCAGGACATGATCACACTGCATCGCACAGCCCTAGGCTCCTCTCCTGAGGGAAGATCTAACGACCTGAGCTTCCCCTCTGGTTTTCCATTACCCCTCTTCCCAGGCAATGGCACCGCTGTGTTACATTGATGTATGGCAAGTTGCAGTACCAACTGCTGCCACTGGGATGCAGGACAACTAGCTGCCCCAAGGGGGAATTTTGGGTGCTGCAGGATGTGCAGATCCAGAGCAGGGATCCTGGTGGGGCCGAGTCCAGGGGCGCCTGCCTGCACCTGCAGCCCAACACCACTAGCTTTGGGCACCAGCTGCTCCTGCCTCCCTGCAAGTGGCTATTTATACTGCATGTCTCTTACCAGGAGCGCCACTGCTCTCGAGTTCACACGGGCCGGGGATCTCGGAGTCAATGTCATCTGGGTCACAGGACTTGTCATCCTCGGCCTCCCCTTCGGAGCTGTCCTCCTGCTCGGCAGCCTCCTCGTCCTCCAGGCCGCTGCCGGCTTCCAGGTGTGACTGCACAATGCGCTGCATGGCTGGAACGCACAAGGAGGGAGGAAGAGTCAACTTGTGCCAGTGGGAGCTGGGTCCAGCCAGCACAGGTTCCAGGTGACCCAGCCTCTGTGGTCTCCGGCACTAAGTGGTGGAGTGCAGAGGGATCCGAGAGATGGGAGCCACACCCCACAAGCCATCTCTCTGGGTGTATTATACTGTAGGATCGCAAAGCACTTCACAACCCCCAGATGATATTCACAGCCTCCCTCACAGCAGGTCAGTGTTATCCCTGCTGCACAGATGGGGGGAAACTGAGGCACAGAGCGAGGAAGTCACTTACCTGAGATCAAACCCAGTCAGTGGCTAGAGCTGGAACAGAACCCAGGAGTCCTGGCTCCGAGGCCTGTCTTCTAACTACTTCACCTTTCTCTCAGAACTCCACACAGACCAGATTCTTCTTTCACTTGCATCAGTTTTATTCCCAAGTTTACACACTGATTTCAGAGGAGTTAAACCTGATTTCAGTTGCTGAGAGAATGTTATCAAGTCTGAGCTCTATAAAGGACATTAACAATGTATTCTTCACATCACTGGTGTTCCCGTAACACCACCTGTGAACTTAAAGTTTGTTTCCTGACCAGTTTTTGCCCTCCATCCCATGTGCATGCCAGCCTGTTTGTTACAGGGTTGCTGGTAAGTGCTGTGACATGTGAACACTGCTTGGCTATTGTGGGTGGCTAGTAAGCACAGGCCCACGGGCACGGGTTTGTCATTGCATGGCAGTGATAGTCTCGGCAGGTGCTGATGGCGCCTTCATAGAAGCGCCAGTGCCTGAGCTCTGATCCCCCTGTGCTCTGGGCATGTTTGCAGAGCTGCTTTCTGGATGCCCTTGGTTCTCCCCGGACTAGCGGACCCAACGGAGGAGGCAATCTTCTCCTGGGAGCAGCAAAGCCTGGTTGCATGGTAGAGACCCACCAGGCCTGCACAAATCAGCCCTCTGCTGAATCAATCTGCACATGTGCCTGGAAACCCATTCCTGGCAAACCTCTGGGTACGCTGGCTCAGTGCAGTACACAGGGCAGCCTGCATACACTCGCCCCCCCCTCCCCCGCCCCAGACTGTGTGTGTATGTGTGTGCTGCGGACAGACACGTCTAGCCTGCTAACGGACCGGCCAGCAGATTGCAGACACACAGCTTCAGAGTAACAACGCAATGCTGCAGCTTCCCACGACCTTCCCCCAGCCTGCCTGGGGATCGTATGAAAGCTCAGAGGTCAGATGTCCACAGTGCATTTACTGTGTTCAAAACCCCACAGCAGCACCCAGTCTCAGAGCCTGGGTCAGCTGATCTGGGCTCGCGGGGCTCGGGCTGTGAGGCTATCAAATTGCAGTGGAGATGTTTGGGCTCTGTCTGGAGCCTGGGCGATGAGACCCCCACTGTAGACATACCCCTAGTACTCCTCTTTGAAGGGCTCCATGGGATCTCATGAAGCATCAAACGAGCCAGAGCGGAATACCTGGCCAGGAAGTGAAGTGGGGAAGCAGCCTGGAATTTAATATGGCGCCAGCTCCCACCGGGATGATTGTCCTGTCAGCAGATCACGCTGCCACTCACACCCCAGTGGACAAGAGGAATTAGCTTCACGGCCAGTGAAACGGACAAAGCACACAGGGCAAAACTCTCCCTCCCTCCAATGAATCCGGTGCTGCCTCAGCACTATGATCACTGGACATGCTGACCGGGTCCGGGTCTTCATCCACCTCCTCCCCTTCACTACCACAGGACGAAGTGGGGCCCATCCTACCCTGCTCGCCCTTGCTATGGTACAGAGGCAGCTCAAAAGAGTTCCAAGCAGCGTGGCAGCCTTCATGAAATCTGGCTTCCTCCGGGACCAGCGCCAGCCACTAACTTCCCAGCCAGGGGAGTTTGCAGCTGGGTGCAGGGCCACCCAGGGGATTCAGGGGGCCTGGGGCAAAGCAATTTTGGGGGCCCCTTTCATAAAAAAAAGTTTCAATACTATAGAATACTATATTCTTATGGGGGCCCCTGCGGGGCCTGGGGCAAATTTCCCCACTTGCTCCCCGTCTGGGCAGCCCTGGCTGGGTGACCCTAGGCTACAGAGCTCATACTGCCCCAGCTTCAGGTAATGTTCACACTGCAGCTGGGAACCAGCCTCCTGGCCCAGGCAGACAGACTCGCACTAGCGCGGTGAATGGATCTTCTGGCTCAGGCAAGTGCCTGGGCTTTCGAGCTCCCCCGACCCCCTCGGCTTGAGAACCTGAGCCAGTACGGCCCCACTGCTAGCACGAGTCTGCTTATGTGACTGGGCGATCCGCTCCCAACTGCAGCATAGACAAAGCCTCTGCGGCCTGCTCCTCCACACCCCTCCCTAGAAACCCTGGTGCTTTATCAGTGACCTTGAAACAGTCCGAACAGCACAGAATTTCCACCCTGTCCGAGCCAGCACCTGCCCTCCCAGGCGGGAGATCACCACTGACCTGAAAACCAGGCCGTGCTGTCACAGTGGGGGGCGAGTCCTTACTTAGACGCCTCAATGCGAGCTGAGCTCAGCTGAAAATTGGGGCTGCTGAGAAGCAGGGCCGCCAAGAGCGGGTTTGGGCTCAGGTGAAAAAAAGTTTCCAGGCCCCTCAGCAAGGGCAGGCTGGCTAAACAGGGCCGACGAAGCTCGGGAAGCCGGGCCTCAGACCCCCTTCCATACTGCCGGGCCCCAGTAATTTGTACCGGCTTCCCCCACCCTCTTGTTGGCCCTGCTGAGAACATAGCAGGTGGGGAAATCTGACCCGATTTGGGGAGGTGGGGGGATGACGGAACTTGCCACATAGCTTAGATTTGGGGCCTTTTGTCAAAAAAAAGCAATTGAAATGTTTATTTCAGGGATGAAAATAAAGGGATTAGAGCTAGATGCAGTAGAGGGGGTGAGCTGGGTCACAGGCAGGAAGCGGAGGTGGCTATAAACACCACCAGGTAACAAGCCACTGTCAGCAGTGGACTCTTGTCTCTGTCTCGCGGATCGGTTTTATTTCCCCAAACAATGCGGGTCTCACTCCTTGCTGAGATCTACATCCCTGCCCAGGCTGAAGAACAAGGACACATTTGCTTTGTGGGAGCTAAGGGGCTGGGTACACAGGGCTGGAAAGAAGTGGTTACGGGCACTCAGAAACAGTGGTCTGAAATGCAAGGGCTATTGCATCTTTGAGCCGAGGGGAAATATGGGTTTGGGGATAAAGGGGGGGACAGGGAGGCAGGACTCCTGGGGTCTCTTCCTGGCTGTTGATTACAGCAGGAGGCAGGGAGGCAGGTTTCTTGGTTTGTAACCGCAGGAGGAAGTGGGATACATTGGTTAGAGCAGGGGCCTCCTGGCAGTCAGGACAGCTGAGTTCTGTTCCTGGCAGAGAGAGGAAATACAGTCTGGTGGCTGAATCACAGGGTTGGAGGCCCCAACTGGCTGCTATTCCTGGCTCTGAGAGGGAGTATGGTCCAGTGGTTAGAGCAGGGGCCTGGGTTCTATCCTGGGCAGGTCAGTGCAGGCATCTCAACCCCCTCGATCCTAGGAACTGAGGCAGCAGGAACCGGGAGGCCAAATCCCAGCTGTGCCTGGGCAGAGTGCGACCTGAAGCCACTGTCCCTTTAACACGCCGGTTAGCTTGTTCCACCAGTAAAGTAGGACTGATGGCAGGGGGAATGGCGGGCAGGGCCCTGCTGCCTCCCCCTGGATTAGAGGAGAGGGCGGCTGTGCCAGAGCAACCCCCCTCCCCAGGCCACACTTCAGCCTCCACTGGCTCTGAGGCAGCTAACCCTGCACCCAGCCCAGCTGCCTGAGCTGCTGCCAATGCACTGAAGGGGAATGGGGGAGGTTGGGAGAGGAGCCAGAGAACTTAGTGATAAGCTCAGGGGGAGAGATAGAGTGATGGCAAAGGGAGGGGGGGGAAGCACCCTCCTCCAGCCTTGAAGGCAGCACAAAGGAGCCTGACGGGCCTCCCCCTCCGGCCGGCCTTGAAATCAGCCAGTGCCTGCACAGGAGCCAAGAGGCAGGAGCGAAGCCAGAGCGGCCGGATCGGCGGCCAGAGGGCCAGCAATTGGCATGGCCGACGCTCGGGGCTCCCCAACATTGGCTGGGATGCCCCGAGGCCAGGCTGGAACAGACCGTCCCAGCCCCTGCTGTACTAAGGGCCGGGCAATATTGACCTTCTCTTCATTCCACTGACCCTTGGGCCCTGATTCACCCCAGCACTGGCATGGGGACCGAAGGGAGAGAGCGATGCGCCTCTCTAGGCCTGGGGCCTGCTCTGGCCCTGGACAGAGTTAGAGGGGCCTTAGGCCCCCATGGCCCATGGGCATCGGAGCCACCCAGAGGAGCGGAGCATGGGAACACCCTGGCCATACCCCCTCCTGCCCCTGTCCACCCTGTCCTGCTCCCAGCACTGGCTGCGGAAAGGGGACGATTCATGGGGCACGGGGCTTCCAGATCACAGGGGCCATAGGAAGCTGAAGAACTGGCCCTTGGGTGGGTCATTTTAAAGGCATAAGGGTGTAAAACTTCCCGGGGGGGGAGGGGGGAGAAAACAATTCTCTGGGCTTGGTACAGGGGTAACTGGGTGAAATTTACAAGGGGCCAAACTACAGGAGCCCATTGTCCCTTCTGGCCTTAAACTCTGATGAATCCTGTGACTCCTTGGGTCCATCTGCACAGCAGGAAAAGACCCATGGCAGGGCCACAGCTGGCCTGGGTCAGCTGACACAGGCCTGGGCTGCAGGGCAGTAAAACTGCTGTACAGAGTGGCTCCCAAAGCCTGGGCTTCGGCCCAAGCCTCCATGTCCCCCTGGCTATTTTCAGGCCTGCAGCCCGAACCCTGTGAGTCAGCTGACCGGGGCTCAGACGGCAGTGTAGATGTGCCCCATGACGCACACAGCATGTAAGTCCCAGAGAAATCTTGGGTGTGAGAGACTTGGTCCTGGGCTTGATGGATTTCACCATGTGGAGCTGAAACAAAGCCAGATTCAGAGCTAGATCCTCCACTGGTGTGAACGGGCACCCCTGCGCCAGAGCTGCACTGGTTCACATCAGCTGAGGGTATAAGCCCAAGGCCCTTTGGGGTTTTTCCAAGCTGTGTGGCCTTTGCTGGCCCAGGAGCATCCAGGCTTGGCCCTTCTCTAGCCATGCTTCCTCTGGGATGCTTGTTTTGTGAGCGATATTGACCCAGGGCATGATTTCCCCCTTGCTTCCCGCTAATTACACACCCCTCTATAGCCCCATAGGCCTCAGCTCCAGCAGGTAACGCAGCCCCCCAGCACCATCTGGGTCCTTCCCTCTCTCGCTGCCATGCGGGAGGCAACGTGCCTTCAGACGCAGCGACGGAACAAAGCAGGGGGCTGGGAGGGAACACGGGGGAGGGAGAGCAGAGCCTGAGTCCTGGCAGATTTCACAGAACCCAAGATGTGACAGAGACAGGTGAGAACAATAGGTGCGTGTGGATTAAGTGGGAGCAAGTGGCTGATGGGAAATTGCTATGTACTGTAGAGAGCGTGTGTGCACATATGTGCAAGCTTGACGCAGTGTGTGTGCGTGCGTGTGAGAGAGAGACAGTGTGTGTGTGCATATGAGTGTGCAGGAGCGAAACTGGGTGATTGTGTATGTGTGGGAGAGGGAGAAGCAGCCAAGCAAGAAACGTGTTGCCTAAATCCACTCCTCATCCCCACTATCCACCATTCATGGCCCCGCTCCAGGCCTTGGTTTCCCTGTCTGTAACGTGGGAGTGGGGTGAGCCTGAACTCCAGGCTGTCTGCCCTGCGCACTGAGATCCCCAGGGTGGCAGTCAGAAGGGGTGAGCTAGGCGCAGCAAGGACCCTCTCTCTGGATCTCACCCCCTGTTGAGGCGGCCCCATCGCCACGCACCCTGCAACGAGATCCCTGCGGGGCAGTAAACTCTTAAATACCTGGCAGCGTCTGCAGCACAGACAGATTGTCGAATGCACACACGGCGTCAAATTAGGGCTTTAAATAGATCATGTCAGTAAACACGCTGGGCCTGATTCATCTCGCTCTGACATTGGTGTAACTCCACCCGCTCCAGACACGTCGCTCCTGATTTACACTGGGAAGAGGAGAGAGGAGAACCGGGCCCTCTGATTTTCCCATTGACACTCGTTCAGCTCAAAAGGTGCTAATGAGAGATTTGGGTTTGGTGTGGAGTTGGTACATTACACTCTTTCACCTGGCAACATCTGACAGCTCTGATAGGGACACTGGCTGAGAAAAACAGGGCCAAGCCTGTTAACTCCACTGAAATCAGTCAGAAGAAGTGTTTGTACAGAGCTTAGCACAACGGGGCTCAATCTGGTTGGCCTCCACAAGGTCCTGTAATATAATAATGGGAAAGAACCTGGGAGGGAGCGAGGGACATTCACCCCGGCTGAGAGGGTCCTTCCCAAACCTCATGTACCATCTAAGTCCCATTTAACGACTTCAAAATAAGCTTAAGTGGGATATCAGCAATGCACAAAATATATGCTGGCCCAGTGCTCACAAAAGGCAACAAAGGTCTTTTGCTGATGAAGACAACTTGGCCATAGGCAAACCCAGAGGGAAAAGCACAGCTCTAACCCCCAAGATCGGACCATATAACTGTCAGAATCACAGAGGGAACACATTCTGGCTCTAAAACTCTGTCTTTTTTTAACACAAAGCCTCTGTAAAGAGGGAGCTGGGACTAGTGGAGTGAACAAGGGTCTGGCAGCCAGGATCTCCCTATTCCAAGCCCAGCTGAGCCACAGACTTGCTGTGTGGCCCTAGTGCAAGTCACTGCCCCTCTCTATGCCTCAGTTTCCCTACCCGTAGAACAAGGATGGAATTATTTCGCTTCCTCTTCTGGCTGCTGCTGGGCTTATTTGATCTCTGCAGAGCTTGTAGCATTTTTAAAGTGCTGCACAATTACCACCACTCAGCTCTGAGGCATTAAAATAAAACACACTGGCTATTTTTAATGGGGTATGGGGTGGGGGGAATAAACAATGTGCCAGCTCCCCCGGCTCTGCAGCAGCAGTTGAAGCCCCAAAGTTATGATCCAGAGGATTTTGTGGCCTTTAAGGATTTGAACTTTTCCCTTGTAACTTTTGGAAACCGAAACTCCCTGCAGGGAAATGTGAAACTGACTAGAAGCAGGAAGTGAAATTGACCAGCTAAGATTCACTGCCCCGGAGCTGATGGAAGACCAATAAGGTGTCTATCAACAAGGAGGTGAGTGAATGAGGATGCAACACGCTGCTGTGCAGAGGGCAGTGAAAAGGCCACGCATCCCATGGGGATGGAGCAGGACTTGAGTGATTCATAGACCTTGTGGGTGAAGTGGGACACAGGTGATGCATAGACTTTGCACTGTCTTTCGGCACGGGGTGAATTTCACTGCTGTTCCCAGGCTTTCTTTTTGCAAAGGATGAAATGAAAGCACATGTACCTTTAAGAGAGGGAGGCGTGTAGACACAAGGGTTGGTCCTCTTTGTTTTAAGCAGGTGGCCCTCGCCCAGCGTTCTCTGGAAGGGAGGAGAATGGACTGTCAACAGTACCAGAGCAAAGAAATCAAGAGTCTCCAGTGAACATGGGCCTACGAATGGAGGGCCAAGCTCTGGGCTGGGACAGCAAGTCAAGCAGCCACCCAGGTGACCCAGCTAAATTTGACGCTGGCAAAAAGCACTGGTTGCACCAGCCTAGACAGAAGTCCAATTCCTCAAAGACTGCAGAGGTGGTAGTTGCCCACTTCAGGTTGAATGGTTTCTTGCAACATGTGTTAACTCCTTATGTTTAACAGCCTGTTCCATCTTGTATCTAGCTGTGACGCTCTGGGAGTGCCTTCCCCCGGCCTGAAGGAGAGCTCGGTGTGGCATGAAAGCTCCTCTCTCACCAACAGAAGCTGGTCCAATAAAAGATATTCCCTCCCCAACCTCATTTTTCTCATATCCTGGGACTGATACAGCAGCAACACTGCAAAGCTATTTAACTATCCCTGACATCACTAGGAGTTTGGCACCTAAACATCTTTGAGGATCTGAGGGCCTCTCTGCACAGAACAGGGACGGTGCGGTCACTGCACTGCCAGTGTGTGTCAGACTGGAGCACAGTTCTGCTCACTCCGGGAAGCAACTGGCTCCTTACTCCACCTGGGTGGGAGAGGCTTTCTGGAGAGAGAGGATCTAGAGGGTGGGCTGAGACTTCCTGGAGGAGGAGCCCTAGGAGCTGCCAGCCCTGAGGAAAAGGGGTTTGAAGTGAACTTTGCTTCACTGTCAATTCCTCAGACTCCAAGGAGTGGGGATGGTGCTCGGGGGAGGCTGGGTGAGTTTGGATTCTAACTCATGTGAGTGGACTGTGTCTGAGAGCAGGTTGTGGGATGTCCCTCCTCAGACAGACCAGTTAGTGCCACTTGCTATTGCGGGGCTGGGCTGAGGCCCAGAGCATTCACGTCACATATGTTGTCAAACACCCACCAGATGGTTACAAATTTCATTCACTGTCAATACCAAGCTGGGGCAGGATTTGAACTGGCCACACGGAGGTGAAAGGTTCCATGTGGCACTGTCCCTGGCCACCAGGCAGGGGCTGGTTTTGTTAGCACACTGCAAGGTGGCGAAAGTACGTGGCAATGACGAGATAAGTCGCAAAGCCGCTACAGTAACGAACTGTGAGTTCTCTGCACCATAGGGAGGCGGGGGGGCTTGAAGAGCAGCCAAACCCGTAACCGGTTCCTAAGCTTCAAATTCCTGGCTCCTGTTCACTTCTTCGCCTCCCATTACAGCTTAGCGCTTTGCCATGCATTAAGGAATTTAATTTCATTCGAGATCAAGGAGAAGGCATGGAAAATGTGGGCAGAGATAATCTCTGGCTCCGAGCTCCTGGAGCGTGGGGATTGAGCCGGGCTTTGCGGCAGCTCAAGTTGCTTGGGAACTTCCAAGGTAACTTTGCACCGCGCAATCTATCACTGTCATGCTGGCTTCACAAGGGCAAGGAAAAGACCCAAGGCCATGGGCCGGGGTGCCCTGACATTTTCTCCCTTAATCAATGCTGAATAACCACGGTGACTTGCAGGGCTCCTGATAGGTAGCGACCGAAAGCAGCAGCTATATGCAACCAGCGCAAGCTTCCCCTGCCAATGCCCCTCCATCCTGACCTCCGGTCCCCCACTAGTCCAATGCACAGCTCTGCCAATGCCCCACACGCCTGACTGCCATCCCCCTGCTATTCCAATCCTTAGTGTCTCTGTGTCCCATGCCCCAAGCCCCAAGCCCAAGCTCGGGCAATGCCAGGGTAGCAGGTTTTTCCACCAATGGGTGAACTAGGATGAGTCTCTCTGGGGACGGGTCATGCCCTGGAGGCCCCGTTTGTGCCTGTTCTGAGCCAGTCACACCACTGGAGGAAGGGGCCTTTCTAGCATCCGTGTTGCCACCGGTGGAGGGGGCTCCTGGGGCTGCCGATACAGGTCAGAGCCTGGGTTGGTCATTTTACTGCATCTCCATTCACCCAGCCCACCCTCCCTGCTCCCTCCGCGCAGGGCCCTGTCACTGACCTGGTATGGGGAATAATCCTCTTCTGCACGAGGAAGAGGGCGGGCGAGAGGAGGGAAGAAGCAAAAGAGAATCAAGACACAAGCCAGGGGAGCGGGATGGCTGCAGGGGGCACCCACTCCTGGTCAGAGAGGGGCCCAGTTCCCGGGCGCTTGGGACCAGAGCTGCTGAGAACGGAAGGCAAATGCCTCTTCGGTTCAGGGCCCCAAGGCCAGGCACTTGCCCCAACCTTCATGCCAGCCTCAGGCAAGGCTGCAGCGAGATCGCCAGGCAGGGAGGTGCCCAAATGGGGAGAGAGTCACCTGGCAGCACCACCATGGGCCGCGGCACCAGGCCATAGCAGCCCAGAGCCAGACCCGCTCTGCTGGGCACCGAGAGCCACCTCGGGTGTCCCTCCAGGCCTCTCAGTTTGAGATTTGCCCTCCAAGCTGGGAGGGGAGGGGGATCCCCTGGGACCAGGAGGGGGCGTTGGGGTGGGGAGTCCTCAGGCTTCAATCCCAATCCCTCTTCTCCTCGGCAAGGGGTCGCCCACCCCGCTGCCCCGGCGCACCTCAGCTAACTGGTGATGGCCATGAGAGTCCCCTACCCCCAGGCCCAGACACCACCAGCTGTGACCTGGCTCCCCCCAGCCCTCTCTTCCCCTCCAGAAAGGCCGATGAGGGCCCTGATGGTGGCTGAGCCACTGCCTCTGTGGAGACCTCCCTCTGCCTGGCCTCCCGCATGTTCTGTGCCGTGTCCCCCCCTGGCTGGGACGGAGGCCACGACCCCCGCCCAGAGCTGACTCACCCGGGGATGAGTGCTCCGACATCTGGAAGAGCATGGCGGGTGTGGGCCTCCGGCGGCGGATCTAAACAGGGGAGGAGAACGATTTGAACATCACCATTTGGGGTGGGGGTGAGGAGAGGTGATGACTCCTTGCTCTCTCTTCCCCTCCACCTCGCTTCATTCTGGCCCACAGGGAACAGGTTTCCCCGGCCTCCACTACCCACCACCCATCAGAGCCGTTGTTGTGGTCCCCAGGACATGGCACCGGGGCAGTGGGATGCTCAGCCAGGCAGCCCCCTCTGACATCCTTGGTGCCGATTCCTACGAAGAGCACGGTAACAGTTAGGCCGCAGGAGCCCAGATAGCCCAGCCGACCACGCTGACCAATATTGTCTCGTTGTTTTCTGGCGCTCCCCTGTCTGACCCCATCTCTTGTGTTATGCTTTGCTTGCCAGCTCTTTGGGGGCAGAGGCGATCTGTTTATTGTGTGTTTGTACAGCACCTGGCGCAACAGGACCCTGGACCAGGACTTGAACTCCCAGGTGCTACGGTAATTCCAATAATAAAATCCTGCACCCCTCAGGTAACCCTTCACCATCACATGCCCTCTCCAGCCCCCCACTGGCCCTGTAACCCAGCACCCTAAGCCAGGCAGCTGCTAGTCTAGCCCACCACCTGGCCGGACCAAAAAGCTGCAGCCAAACCCTTACAATGTATGTATCATCACCGCCCTCTACTGGGCAGTATTGGATTTGCACATATATACCCTCTACAGGTTATAAGCCCTGCAACAGCTACAGCCAATGGGGATTCCCCAAGGGGTAGAAGCAGGTTTCCAGCCCTGCCACACTGGACATCGCTGGACATCGCACATCCTCTGGGAGCCCTTTGAAGATGACAGAGCAGCCAGCGCTCGCGATTTTATCTCTCGACATTGGACAGCCCTGGCCCTTGGAATCATAAACATCTCCGAGTTCAATTTTTAAAAATAAGGACGTTTGCAGCTCCCCCCCGCGCCCCCCCCCCATGGCTGCTGGGTAAAGCAGGGAAAAGTGATGCAGGTGAAGTCTCAGAAACTGGCAGGCGAATAAAAAGAACCCCTAGTTCATTTAGTTAAAAAAAAACTCATGATATTTTAGCTTATCTTGTGATATTCTAGGGGGACTTTGACTTGTGGTTTTGGAATGCCTGGGGCTGGCCAGGCTGGCTGACAATCCTAACACCCTTGTGGGGAGGTGTGCGAGAGAGAGAGAGAGTGAGAGTATCTAGCATGTGCATTGATTTTACATGGGTGTCGGGTGTGTAAGTTGGGGTGTTAGTTTTGTGTATCTGTATGTAAGTGACCTTGTGTGAGCGCGTGAGTTGGCTTTGTGGGGAAGTGGCTGAGTGGTGTGTGCCTTGGTATGTATCGGGGTGTAAGTGATTGTGTGTGAGACAGGCACTGTGTGTGTGTGTGTGTGTTGGTGTTGTGTATCAATGTGTAGGTACACGATCTAGTGTGTGTACATGAGTGTGAGACGGGAGATGTAAGGGGCTCGGGCCTGGGGATGTACCAAGTTCTCCGCATCCCTGGGAAGCATCTAAGCCCAGGGCCTCCCTCGCAAGGAGGTGGTAGGAGAGGGTGGGGCAGGCAGTCCAGCTGCAGGAGCTGGTCAGTCCAGCCCAGAGGGATGAAGGGAGAGAGATCGGCTCTCGCAGAGGCCAGGCTGGTGAGGCCAAGCACCTGGAGGAAGTGAGATCAAAGCCGAGTGCATCTTACAGGGGGGCAATTCAGGCCATTCTGGGGGCACAGGTGAGGCAGCATCAGGGCAAGCTGCTGGGACCACCATGGCAGCCTCATCCCTCACCTGGCTGGCGCCCCCACGTGAAGGGAAGGGAAATCAGGCTCCGCAGCCCTTTGGCCTCCCTGTTGAGGCTGCTAACGGAGGCCAGTTGGTGCTAATGGTGCGATTTGTCACATTGACGCAGGTCCGCCAGATAGAAGCCCCTGAACTCTGGTCACATGGGGCATCTGACTTCCATGAGATGGTAACTTGACGGGCCTTTGGCCTGACTGGAGCTGTCCCCCCAAATATAGGAGTGAAACTACTCCCACACCTGGAACGAAAACCAGGTTTCATCTCTGACTGATAACCTTGAGGTCATGCTCCTCTCCAGTAACACATCGGCGCTGGGCTGGTTATGTGGCTGGAGCGGGGGGCATATTGGTTAGACTTGCAATTCACAAGGATCATCAGCACGAGCAGAACCCGGGTTCGCTTGTGAAATTGCATCTGGCATCATAGGTGCCGAAACGAGGGGGGCTGGGGCGGGGGGTGCAGGAGAGGTACAGGCTTTGGGATGGAGTTTGGGTGTTGGGTGCAGGAGGGGGGCTGGGGCGGGGGGGGGGGCTGCCACACCCCCTGGCTTGAAGTGGATTCCATTATATCCAGGGGTTACAGTTTGGTTCAGTGGCTCTCAGCACCCCCCCGCCAACACAGTCTACAAGTCGTTCCAGCACCCTGCCTGGCATGCACCGTCTGTAATCTCACCTGACCCAGCCTGGAACTCGGAAGCCACCTAGCTCAGGCAGGAGACCCCCGAGGACAGGGGGAACTTTGATCTGATACCCTCCCCACCCTTCTGCTCTTTGCTGGGGGCTCGTGGGGCCCGGACCCAAGTCGCATCTGGATTCAGCAAACACAGTCCTCAGTGCTGCCTGTCTGGAGGCACCTGGGCTTGACAAACACAACTCACCCTCACCTGTGCAGCTAGGGGAGGTTTTGCAGCCAGATTTAACCCTGTGTGATCACTGACAAGCATCGGATTTAACCCTGCGTGGTGACTGGCCAGCACCCGAACGGCTGTTCTCACTCCAGGGGCATGTTTCTGCAAAGAGCTCAGGTTCTGCCCTCCTGGCTGCTAAGGGACTACGGTGCCTTTTATGAAATTCCAGCCCTTTAATGCCCAGATGCCTCAGCCTGCTGACCAGCTCTAGGACAGGAAGTGGAGTTAGGGCTGAGCAGGGAAGGCACGGGTGGGGGCATGGTGCTTTCCTGGGGCTGTGCTCAGAAAGCGGGTTCAGGGGTCATTCGGTAGATAGGGTCTGATGCTCGGCTGGTGTAAATCAGCCCCACTGATGTCAATATAGCCACACTGATTCACACGAGCAGTGGATCCCGCCTGCTGTTTGTTGGCGTGTGAGCGTGAAGAACGCATGTGTATGTGAGTGTGCGCTGGGCTTGGGTATGTTGCGGCAGGGTGCCTACCTGAGCAGGCTTTGATTTTTTATTTTTTTTAGATGGAGGGTTGTTTGGTGTGCCAGTGTCCTGGCTGGCGGGGGTGTGAGAGATGCAGGGTGCACAGACCACTGTGCATTTTAGTGCATGCACGGCTGGGCGTACGAACCTGGGATGCACAGACATGGCCTGGGGTGTGAGTTTGTTTGCACTGGTTTTGCGGGTGGGTGTGCGGGAGGGCTGGTTGTGTGCGAAGGGCCAGGTGAGTGTGCGCAGGGATGAGTGTACCGAGCAGCTGGGTGACCAGGTGTGTGAATTGTGTTTCCACACCTGTGTGTGTGACTGGACCTGTGAGGGACTGTCTAAGAGCTTGTGCCTGTTTGCACAGGGATGTGTGTGTGACCCTAGCAAGCAGGCACCAGCCGTAGAACCCAGCATTTCTCAGCTGTGTCACTGCCCCCTGCCCCGTCACCCCCCAGTCCCAACACACTCCCCTTACCATGTCCACTGCCCTGGGGTCCAGCTGGCTGGGGGGCGCCGGGACGGAGAACTGGATCTTCTTGCGGTCCTTGGGGTCCATCACACCGTCACTCTCTCCCGCTTCCCAGCGGAGTCTCCAAGTCCACGTCTCGCTCTGCCCCTGAATTGAGCACAGGGAGAACGGGGTTGTGTGCCCCCCTCCTTCTTCCAGCCCAGCAGGGTCTCTTCCTCTGCTCCTCAGCGAGTGAGCCTGCGCCCCGTCCCCCAGCAGAGTTAGACAGCTCCTGAGCCCAGCTCCATCCCCGCTGCACAGTGAGTGGTGGAGACGGGAGGGGAGAGGCAGAGGGAGAGAAGAGGAGGAGGGAGGGAGGGAGGGAGGGGACAGACAAGTTATTACTGGCTCTCTGGAGTCAGCCTGAATTATTAATCTCCCTGGGCAGGGGGGCAGAGGGCTAGCTTAATTAGCCCTCGTGGGGAGCCAACTGGTGGGGGCGGGGGGTTCAAACAAAGCCACCCACGTCCAGTCTTAACCCTTTCACCGCCCAGCTGCGGAGATGCCTCCCTAGAAGCAAATGGTTTCTAATGGGCAGCGTTGCCCAGTGGGGCAACCAGACACTGGATGTTGTCCAGTAGATAAAGCATTAGGCTGGGAGTCAGAAGACCTGGGTTTTATTCTGCTTCTGCTGCTGAGTTAAGGCAAGGCAGTTAGCTGTCCTATGCCTCAGTTTCCCCAGCTGGACAGCAGGGGCAGTGATTAGAGCTGCTTGGGACTTGTTCAGTGAATAGTTTTGTCATCAGAAAAATGGCAGTTAGTGAGACAGGGTCGGGCGCAACGAATTTCCCAGCTTGAAAATAATATTGAGGAAAAACAAAGCAACCAAACGTTTGGGGTTTCAGAACGCTGACATTTGCCAAAGGAAAAATTCCGTTTTCCTGGCACAAAACAACGTTTCAGTCCCAACTGTAAAGCTCATTTAACTGCAAAGACGTTTCTAGAAGAAAGGTTGAAACCTACACCAAGCGCTTCGACCTGAGCTGAGTGAAAGTTTTCGACTGACGCAAAACAAGGGGAAAAATCAATTGTTTTTTCAGTTTGCGAATTCTTTCGAGGTTTCAACATTTCATCTCGATTGGAGAAGGGAAAAGAATGTCAAACTCTCAAACGCATTCACCGCTGCCCTCCGAGCCCTCCACACATCGCTGTTGTAATTTGCTATGGGGAGCTATGCTGGATGTGTATGTGTATCTAAGGTTGTGCGTGTGTATGGTGTATGCTCTTTGCATGTGTGCGCATTGGTTTTGTGTATGCATCTGTGTGTGTGTGTGCACGTGTGTGCATCGGCTGAACGTGTTGGCATGGTGAGTTATGTTGTGTGCATGTGCACACTCTGAATGTGCACACATGAAAGCATGCATTTTTTGCTCTGCCTGCAGGTGTGTTTATGACAGCTTTGTGTTTGTGGAGTAACACACACCTCATTCAAACACTCGCCCCCCAGCAAGAGCCTGCTAATTTGGAAGCTGCTGCATTTCAAAGGGCAAGGTTAGTAGATGTAGTGGATACAACACTGGGCAGGGGCAGAGGAGACCTGGCTCTGCCACTGACGCTTTGTGTGACCTTAACAAAGTCACTTATATCTCCCCGAGCCTCAATTCCCTATCTGCAATATAGAGATAACACCTGCCTCACAAGGATATTGGGAGGAAAAAAAAAATCCATGAATGAGTATGAAGATCAGCTAAATATCTAGTAGGGCTGGTTTTCGGAACAAAAGGTCAAAAGACTAGAACTTATTTTGGAACAAAATGTTCTAAAAAACAACTCAGAAACGTCGACATGTTTCGGTTTCCCCATGATGCACGGTGGCCACTCAGAGGCAAGACCACAGTGCATCTTGGGAGATGCAGTCTAGGTAGGGAGCATGACCTACAGGGAGAATGGATGCATGAGGGACCTGCAACTACAACTCCCATGAGACACTACAGTGGGCAGATGCAAAGGTTAATGGAGACCTGATCCCAAACTAACCATTTTGTGTTGATTTTCCTGCAGAAAATTCTCCCAGAATTGATCTTGCCCCTCAGAAAAGACTAGATTTTTGGACAAAACCCCCCATTTTCTGATGGAAAAAATATTTCACTTGAAATTTTTCCACTGGCCCTGATAGCTAGAATTCACTGGTATCAGGTGGAATAGATGATACCAGAGAATTCTAGCTGCATGTGGAACAGATGCGGTTCCAACTTCCCCATTTAAACTTTGATTAAAACTTTCCATAGCTACACATCAAAGCCACCCGGGGGACTCAGAGTTATTTAAGATCCTTTCGTCTGAAGTCTTTAACGTCGAAGCTGGATGTCTTTTCTAAAAGATTTGCTCTCATTCCGCTGTGGCCTCGTTAGTGTCACTTACATGGCAGGGGAGAACAATTCTCCTCATCGCAGGAATTGCTGAGTGGGAATCTCTGGCTGGTGTTATGCAGGAGGTCAGACTAGATGGTCACAGTGGTCTCATCTGGCCTTAAACTCCCCCCAAAACCTACAAATCTCTGGACACACACTGTACATTACTATTTGCATTGCATTAGCAACTCGCAGCCCTAGTCACGGACCAGGAGCCCATTGTGCCAGGGGCTGTACAAACACAGAACAAAGAGACTATCTTTGGCCCCAAAGTGCTTCCACTCTGTACCTAAAGCCATTGGCTCAGTCTTCATTAGCTCTCAACATTGCTTTGCAGGTGGTGTCTTTGCTCTCTCCAGAATGCCGGGCTTAAAACCTAGGGCCCCCCAGCCAGTGTAAATCAGCGTGACTCCATTGAGTTTGTGGATTGCCACCAGCTGAGGTTCTGACCCAACAAGCCTAGGACTGTGCATTAGGTACAACTGAGAATGGGACAACTTTGGCCCCAGGGGATGCAGGAAGGACAGGAAGGGCCTTGGATGCTAACTTCTGATTTCAGGAGCCACCAGTTGCAGAGGGGAAGTGGGGAACATGCATGCAACCAGCCAGTTCCACACACGGGGGCATCTGGGCTGCGGACCTGAATGCCAGGATCAGCAACACCGAAGGGGACGTGCCCAGGTCATTCTGGAACGTGTTGGCTCTGCCAGCCATTGCACAAGCAAGCAGCTCACCCCCAGTCTCTATTCTAACCTATGCCCTGCCAGCTTCCCACTGTCCTGCTCGTTTAGCCTGCAGATCGATGGCCCTTGGGGAGAGAAGGCAAACCCCAGAGCTGGTCGCAGGCCAGAGTACAACCCCTCCCACTTGGGAGGCGCTGTCTGTAGAGATCCACAAAGCTACATCCTCCTCCTTCAAACTTCCCCCAAATTTGACACCTGCGAGGCTGCCGCTGAGCTGAGACGCCGCCTGCCACACTGACCAATGTTGTCACATTGTTTCCTCGTACTCCCCCATGGGTCTGTTTGCCTCCAGCAGGTGTCTCTTGCCTTGTACTTAGCTTCTAAGCTCCTGGGGACGACGACTGTCTTTTGTTTGGTGTTTGTACAGCCCCTAACACCCCATGGTCCTGGCCTGCCACTGCGGGCTACAGTAATGAAATAAGAAACAATGAGAGAACCAATTTGCCTGATAATGCATCCAACCAGAATGGCACTGCCTGCGAGTGTTCGGTCAACAGCAGAGCCCAGGGGCACTGACCCCCAGCATTTTATTTTTCCAACAAAAAATGACTTTTTTGGAAAAACCCTCCTTGAAAATCTTATGAAAATGGTTGTTTTCATTTACATTTTTCAAGTTTTCATTGGCAAAAACTTTAATTTTCAGTTTCTCATTTGTCAAAAGGGGTCCATTTGGGGTTGTTGGAATATAGGGGAAAAAAACTCATTTTGGGGGGTTTTTCAACCAAAAGCTGGAAAATTCAGTGAAAAGAGTCATGATTTTTTATTCTGTTGGGAAATAAAATCCATTTTCCAGCCAGCTCTTGAGAGCAAGATTCAGCAGCCACGCCGCTCATCTAAAAACCAAGGTTCGGAACGTGAGCTCCTGATGCTTGTTTTAATCCCTTGCTCTCATAGAATGCTTTTCAGCTGGCGATCTCAAAGCACTTCTCAGCCTTTATTGCATTTATCCTCATGCCACTCCTCTGAGATGGAGCCTCTGTTCCTCAGTTTCTCTGTCAGCCGAGGTCACCCAGGAAGTTTGTGGTAGAGCAGACTCAAACCAGTCTTTGCCCAGCGCACACATCACTCAGTTCATTCAACTCGGAGCTCCATCTGGTTTCAGCTTTGGCCTGGTCTTGGCTGGGACATGAGGTGTGTTTTTTGCCACGTTAGCAGCTAACAACATGTGGCAGCGTTCTAGCACGGATGTGGACGCGGGATTTGGTTTTAATACATATGAGCATGTCACTGGAGGAGCATTTTGTCTCAACTAGAGTTTGTGGCTCAGTTGTAACTATTCCCCCGCCCCCCACACACTCCCTGCACCATACCTTTTCATTTGTTTTCTGCAGAGGATCCGGGTGAACAGGGTTTGTGGTTACTAGATTCCCTGCCTGGGTAAATATTTTGCTGGAACTTGGCCACTTAAAGCGATTGGATCACCTCAAAATCCCAGCACCTGAGCCAGCCTAGCAGCCTGCAGTGATCTCAAAGGCTAAAACGCCCCCTGACTGGAATGGGGAACAGAGTTAGGTCAACACGGGGGGCTTTGGAAAATACCACCAAGTGCCTGAAACGCTGGCCCAGGGCTCAGTTAAAGGACATGCAAAATGAAAAGCAAAACTGAAGCTTTGCTGGATTTTGCATCTTGACCGTGGAGAAAACCAGCCTGGAAAAGTTTTCCTCCTGAACAATTGTGGGGTCTTTCTTCAGTTTGGTTAACATAAATCTATCACCCCTGCTAATGAACCGATTGCCTTTGTTAAATGTTTAGCACCACTGCCCCTGCCATTAAGGTATGAAAGGCTCCCTGCACCTGCTCAGAGAGCCCCCAGAAGGTGATCCGGAGGGAACCAGATTTGTCACTCTTAAGGTGGAAGCAGATCACTCGGTTTGGGCCCTCTTTACCCACCTAAAGGAAGCCAAATTAAAGGCACGAGCCTCACTGTTTAACACTCCTTTGTAAGCGACCCCCCGTAAGTGGCATCTCATGCTAGAGGTACCTAGATCAGTGGAATTCAGCACAAGGTATTAAACAAAAGACAGTGACAAAAAGAAAAGAGAGAATTGTGGCCGGCTGCTTGGAGAGTGGTAAAATCCGACCCTGCTGTTCAGTTCCACCCACTGCCAAATTTCAGGGGCTCCCATGGGGAAGGGCAGGGCCAGGGAAATAGCCCAGAGCCCAATTCAGCATCAATGGTCCTGGGACACAGCAGGTGCAAAAAGCTGCCAGCCAGGGTGCAAACGAGGGCACAAGGCATCCGGCAATGGTGAACCAAGTCCCTAGAGCAGCAGTTCAAACCCAGCCCGGCACCATCAGACCCAGAGTGGATGCCTACCCTGGCTGCTCAGCATTGGGGAGTCTCAGGCCAGTTCCTAGTCATGGGGCGTCTCCACCCTCGAGAGCTGAGTCACCCCTCTTGTTTGTGTCAGCACCGCAGCGGGACCTAGCAGCCGCGCTGGGGTTGGAGCCCCCTGGGTGTTGCACAGACACAGGGTCACGCAGCAGAGCATGGAATAGAGGCCAGGTCTCTTCTGTCCTCCAGATATGCCAGTGCTCTCACCACTGGACCATGCCACCTCCCACAGAGCTGCCAAGGGCTGAATGGCGTGAGAATGCTCCGCAGGGCCCAGCGCTCAGGCACTGTAGGGGAAACTGATTGTGCTGCCACCTCTGCTGTGCCTGGCTCTCAAAGTGCCTAAGTCTCCTGGGCAGGAAGCTGGTGCCAGCACCAAATCCGCTCTGCGCTGCAAAAGGAACTAGCACAGAACCTCTCCCCTTCCCCACCCCTGTCACTTTGCGGAAGGTTCCTGGCCTCCCCCACAGTCCGCCCCCACCTCGTGCTCCCCAGTGGACTCCGCTCTGCACAGCTCTGTGCCAGCTGTGGCTCTGCGCCTGACGCAGGTGGGAGCAGCAGCTTTGAGGCTCGTGACACAGAGCGCTGTGAGTCACCCGGGGCCCTCCGGAGACCTGCGTGGTGGCTGCTACTGCTGGGGCATGCTCTGGAGGGAAGGAGGCAGCTGCCTGCAGTGAGCCGGGCATGGGTCTGATCCAGCCGGGGTCTGGAAACGCAAGCTCACAGGATGGGGATGGAGCTGCTCCGCTAGGACACCTGGAGGCTGCTGGACGCAGCCAGACCTTGCGAGTCTCTCTCTGGCTCCAAGCAGGCCTAGGGAAGGCTGGCTGCTTTCTACACTGGCACTCCCACCATCGCAGCCTGGGGATGGGGGAGCCACCCCAAGCTACAAAGAGAGTGGGAGGATGTCACCAGCCCCTCAGGAGGCAAAAGCGAGAGGCAGCTGGAGTCTGTTCCCAGGGTCTTGCCAGCGGGATGGCTCCAAGCTGTGAAATATGGACAACCCCACTGCAGGGAGTGGGGATCGCTGGGGGCCCCTGAGGCTGTACGCTGGAGGGGGACCCTGGAGAGTAAGGGGGGCTAGCTGGGGCCCCCTAAAGAGATGCCCTAGAGAGCAAGCAGAGGGCTGCTGAGGTCTCCACAGTCAGTCCCAATCTAGCCCCTTATTCACATGGCCCCGTTCCTCATTCCCAACCGAGGACTGGGACAGGAAAACACGCAGTGACTGGCCTGGGGTGGGTCTAGCACAGGGGAAGGTGAGCCCGTTCTCTGGCTGGATCCACAGAACTGGTTCTGTGACCAGGCACTTGCCACCCCGACACTTCTGCAGCCCTTCTGGTGCCCCTGTATTGTAAGGGAGGGCTCCACATTAAAGAAAAAAAGCTAAGGCGGGGCATGATTCAAAGAAGGTTGAAACCCCCCTGGCTTGAAAGGAATCATCCAAAAATCACCCAAGATATTGACAGAGCCCAGCTGAGGGCCTCCCTCGACCTCTGGCGACCCCATGCCCGCCCACACATGTGACTTCCCACCAGCAAGGCTAGGGCACTGGAGCTAGGCTTAGGGTTCCTGTAGGTAGGGCTCCCCGCCCTAGGGTTAGGGTTCCTATGGGTAGGGCACATGGAGCTAGGGTTAGGGTTCCTATGGGTAGGGCTCCCCGCCCTAGGGTTAGGGTTCCTATGGGTAGGGCACATGGAGCTAGGGTTAGTGTTCCTAAGGGGAGGGCACTTGGAGCTAGTTTTAGGGTTCCTGTGGGTAGGGCTCCCCGCCCTAGGGTTAGGGTTCCTAAGGGTAGCGTATTTGGGGCTAGGGTTAGGGTTCCTATGGATTAGGGTTCCTATGGGTAGGGCACTTGGAGCTGGGTTTAGGGTTCCTATGGATAGGGCACCCCTATGGATAGGGTTCCTAGCACAGCCTGCAGCACAAAGGGATTTCGTGTCTCTGCCGGGGCCCACGCAGGAAGGGCCCGGGGCCCCCTGCTCCTTTCGTGGCCACAAGCACCTCGGCAGCCAGCTAGTTATGCTGCACAAAAGGCCCCCTTTAGGGGCTCATCCTGAGCCAGGATCAGAGAGCCAGAGGGTTACCAGGCTGACAGCCTGCGAATGGGGCTAGGATACATTTCCCTGCAGGCGCCCTGCTGCTCTCCCCTGGCACCAAGCAGGCAGCAGGGTGGGATCTCGCAGGGGGCTGGCGCACTCGAGTGGAAGGGACCGTAAGGTTGTTATGGCAACAGGTTCTTTTGTATTGTTCTGAAAGAGGATTGGAACTTTTTTTAACCACAGGAGGTTTTTCCGTGGTGAATTCGCTGTGGCAGGCGCTCAGCACGACCGGTTTCTGGCCACCCCAGATGCCATGGTTGGAAATTCCCCCTCCCGCTCCCTGCTGCTGCACTCCTCCCCAGCGGGCAGACACACACCCCAGCTCATGCCATACGAGAAGCGAACCTGGCACATGCAGGTAAGTAGCCTCAGGCTGCACAGCTCACCAAGCGGACAAACCACAAGCTCAGGGATGCCAGGGCTGGATATCAGGGTGCTGGTCAGAAGGTGAGGGTATCAGCAGAGCTGGTTGTGTCAGGGCAGGCTGGATATCGGTGCTGGGTCGGGAGTGAAGGTATCAGCAGAGCTGTGTGTCAAGAGCAGGCTGGATATCAAGGGTCAGTGCACATGAAAACAATCCCAACTATACATATACAATGATGGGTCTAATTAGCTGTACCACTCAAGAAAGCCTTGGAGTCACTGTGGATAGTTCGTTGAAAACATCCACTCATGTAGGTGCAGCAAAAACAAACAGCATGTGGAATCTCAAGAAAGGGATAGTAAGATGACAGAAAACATATGCGGCTATATAAATCCATGTAACACCCACCTTGAATACTGCGTGCAGATGTGGTTGCCCATCCAAAAAGATAATTGGAATTGGAAACAGTTCAGAAAGGCAACAAAATGGTTGAGGCTAGGAGCGCATATGAGACGAATTAATAAGATTGGGACTTCCGCTGGAAAAGAATGACTAGGGGGATAGATAGAGGTCCTATAAGGTCATGACTGTGGAGAAGGTAAATAAGGAAGTGTTAGTTACTCCTTCTCTAACACAAATAGGGGTCCCGCAAAAAAAATGAATAGGCAGCGTGTAAAACAAACAAAGGAAGTGTTTTTCCACACAACACAGTCACCTGTGGAACCCTGCCAGGAGTTGTGAAGGCCAACATAACAGGGTTCAAAAAAGAACTAGAAAAGTTCATGGAGGATACTCCATTAATGGCTATTAGCCAGTGGGCAGAGTATCCCTAGCCTCGGTTGCAGAAGCTGGGACTGGCAGGCAGGGATGACACTCAATGATTCTCGTTGTTCATCCCTCTGGCACTGCATTGGCCATTGTCAAAGACAGATACTGGGTTGGATGGACCTTTGGTCTGACCAGTCTCTGCTGCTCCAATCTAGGATGAGGGGCACCAGCAGAGCTGTGTGGGGAGAGAACACAGGGCTGGGCTAGCAGGGGGTCAGGATTGAGGGGCACCAGCAGAGCTGTGTGGGGAGAGAACACAGGGCTGGGCTAGCAGGGGGTCAGGATTGAGGGGCACCAGCAGAGCTGTGTGGGGAGAGAACACAGGGCTGGGCTAGCAGGGGGTCAGGACTGAGGGGCACCAGCAGAGCTGTGTGGGGAGAGAGCACAGGGCTGGGCTAGCAGGGGGCCAGGGCTGAGGGGCACCAGCAGCGCTGGGCACTTGCTCCACTATTCCTGCTGGAGTCTGGGTCTGAGGGAAGGCAGGGTCCTTCCAGGAGCCAGAAACCAGAGGGTTTAGATGCAGCAATAAGGACCCATCTCTGGTGACTGATCCTAGGCAAGAAGCCCTGGGGAGAGAACTGGACAAATCTCAGGATGTCCTCCCCTAAACACCCCTAACACCCTGGACACGCATTCATGTACACTCCCTCACACCCCAACCCTAACACACACATCACAAACACCCCTAATACTCATGGACACACATTCATGTACACCCCCCACATCCCCACACGCCAACCCTAACACACACATCACAACACCCCCCCCCACACAGATCCCCATGTGTGCACACACACACAAGCTCCCACAGGCCTGGTCACACCAATGCACACGTGTGCGCACACACACACCCATCGCTAACACACAACCCCCCTCTCCCAAACACACATCACCCACATGCACTGGGGCCGCTCGTGCTCCCACTCCCACCCGTTTCACCCCGCAGAAGCACCACTGACCCCAGCCCAGCGAGCTTGGGGCAGCAGGAGGGCAAGACCCGGATCTGCTTTCGAGCTGGTGCAAAGGGCTGAGCATTGTCTCAGCAGCAATTTCTCTTGCAAAAAGCGAATAAAAATAGCAGAACATTTCGGATAATTGCCACTTACAGGCTCACCCTCCTCTAGGAATTAAATTACATTTTATTACTTTGATTTGCTTTGATGGAACATTACGGGGCTGCTTTCAGCAGAGAGAAGCCTTCAGCTTGTGCAGGGGGTGGGGGGGGGGAGAAGAAGGCAGAAAGAGGAGGGGGTTCAGAAGCTGAGGGAGGGGGCTTGCAAAGGAAGGTGTTTGGAGGAGGGGCTTGGAAGGCAAGATCCTTAGGGGTGGGGCTCATGCAGAAGAGAGGGCAAAGCAGAGAAGGAGATGGGAGTCAGAGTCCTGGGGCGTCATCCATTGTCCCTGGTCCCTTGCCCCGGCTTTTCTGGGCAGCTCTGGGACCCCAGCCCCCCACATCAGCACAGGAGCTGCTTCTCACCCCCTCTGCACTGATGTCAATGGTCAACGCACAGGTGCACTAACGATCTAGGCCTAGTCGTGTTAATTACACACCTGCCCATGCTCAGCTCTGCCCGAGGGCCTCCCCCCTGCAAGCCCCACTCTGTATGTTCAGTGGGTTTGTTCCCTCTCCTGACCTTGACAGTGCAAGGAAGGTCTCTGGGTCAGGGCATGTGGTGAGATGACAGTGACCCCCCTTGACCCCCACCAGGGACATCCAGATGCACAGATCCAGCCTCCACCCCTCCAGCACCCTGGGGAAAGGCTGCATGGGTGATTTGGGGGGACAAACAGCCCACACAGTATGCCCATGGGTTACACACACCCTCTCCCAAGATCCATGGGTAACGGAGGGCAGAATTTCTCCTGCCTGGGAGGGACCCCCTCTGGGGATGAGAACAGTTCTCACCAGGGCTGAGAAGTGGGAGGGAAAGGGGGACAACTGAACTGGGGTCCCCCAAAACATCTGTAATGGGGCTGAAATGGGAGCAGATTGATGCAGTGGGGCCTCAAGTTCCTCTCCCTGGGCCTGGGCCTGGGCCTATCTCCATGGCCCCCATGCTCCTTGGCCCTTCTGCTGAGACTGTTGCCAAAGGGGCCTGGGCAGCAGCAGTGTAAGCGGGATTCCACCTCCAGAGTGCCCCCTCATGGCCCCTTTGGGTTCCCCACTCTCAGCTTCCTCCCAATGCCTTTAAAACACAGGTCCCCTTCCAGGGTCTCATTTACCAGGTCTTTACACTTTCCAGTGGCCTCAAGGTTCCAACCCGTCCCCCGTGGAGAAGGGATCGCACAGCCCCCCCTTCCACCTTTCAATTCCCTTCTCCGGTTCCCAGGCAGGTGGTCAGGAAGCAGAGCTGAGCACAAAACCTCCCTCTCCCACCCGGGCAGGCGGCTCTGCAGGGGCACAGTCTGCCAGCCCTCCAGGGCACACACCAAGCCTCAGCTTCCATCTTCCTAGAGCTGCTGCTCTCCCCAGGACCCTCCCTTATCACCTACCCTAGCTGAATTGCATCACATGACCTTCATTTCCCCCACCTGGGGAGGAGAGGTGGCATGGCACAGGTGGGGCTGAGGCCCATCTCCCCTTAAAGGGGCAGTCACCCAGTGACAGGCAGCCTCGCTGGGCCAAACCTCTTGAACATCTGACTGTGGCCTCTCTGAAGGAGAGGGAGATGCTGAAGGACCCAGTGCAGGGGTATCGGAATGGGGTGGGAGGGCGAGGCCAGGGCCCCATCACTTTTTACCACTTGTAAGGGTGAGCGATGGTGGGGGGGGGCAGAGAAGAGCGAGCTGGGGCTGCATCTTGGGGTGAAGAGACAGTGCAGGGGCAGGGCCTACGGGGGACAGGTGGTGAAGGGGCTGGGGCCACAGTTCATGTGCCGGTGCCCTCCCCCACTTCTGGCCATAAAGTCTCTGAGGGAAGGCGACCCCCATCGCCTCCCAGCTGACACCATCCTGGTTAGAACTAGCTGAAAAAACTGAACTGCTTTGGGGTCTAGAAAGAGCTCTCCCCCCCATCCCAACCAACACTTCCTGTGAAAAGCCGTCGGTGTTCTCAACATTTTCCATTCTCACCCACTGTTTTTAATCCAGTGTTTGCATTTGCCGAAAAAGGCATTTTCTTGCTAAAAACTGGCTTTTTGGTGAAGAACAACTTCCAGAAATGATGTTGATTTGATACAAACATTCAATGCAAAGTATCTCAGAGAACAGGGGGAGAGAATCCCCCAACTCAGAAAACGGCTCCATTTTGAATAGTGGGAAAAGGAAACAATTCTGAAATTTATCTTAAAATCATTTCCTCCTCTTTTCCGACCAGCTGGAGAGCCCTGGTATCTGTGGGACACTCCTGGTCCCTTGTACCACCCGCAAGGAGGACGGTGAACAGCACCCAGACTTCCCCTGGCCATTGTGCCACCTTGAGACACCATGACGCAGCGTTGACATTACAGCTGGGGAGGCGGGAGAGCTCAGAATCATTCTGGGTTTGGGGCTGAGCCCCAGGTAGTCAAGATGCTCCCAGGAGTTCAGGATTCAGTTGCGCTGGTGGGAAGTGGGTACGGACCGTTAACCAGACCACTATCAGATACTGTCTCCAGTTCTGGTGACCACACTTCAGGAAGGATGTCGACAGGCTTGGACAAGCTATAAAAACAATTTGAGCTGGAAAAACCTGCCTGAAAGTGAGACACCAGAGAAGCTCAGCCAGTTTATCCAAGCAAAGGTTAAGAGGTGGCTTGATTGTGATGTACAAGTACCGACACGGGGAAGAAATCTCTGACAGCACAGGGCTCTGTAATCCAGCAGACAACGGCAGAAGGAGAGCCAGTGGCTGGAAGATGAAGCTAGACAAATTCAGACTAGCAATAAGGTGGACATTTTTGCTGGTGAGGTTGAATTAACCATTGGAACGACTTACCTAGAGTTGTGGTGGATTCTCTGTCGCCTGAAGTCTTTAAATCTGGGTGTCTTTTTAAGAGATACACTGTATAACTTAACCTCAGGGTATGGGCTGGAAGAAGGAACTGTTCGGGGAGGCCGTCTGGCCTGTGCTATGCAGGAGATCAGGTTAGATGATCAGACTGGCCCCTTCTGACCTTAATGAATCTCTTAACCTGGCCCGTGCCCTAGAATTGGGGAGACACTAGCTTCCAGGGACCGGAGCTAACCTTCACTTATTAAACCCTAGCTCTGGATTCATCGGGGTCTGCAAAATGCCATGGGTTATAGGCACCTGAACGTTGGGGGTCTGATTCTTATACTAAGGGCCTTTTAAGCAGCTCCGGCAGCACAAAGGGGCTTCAAAGTGGGTATAAATCCCCCCCACCCCGGAAATCCCACCTGCTCCCTGGCTGATGTAGCTCTGGCAAAAGGCTCTGTGCTCACGCCCTCCCCCTCAGCATTAGGGTGTGTGTTAAGGGCGTCGCACAGCTTTAGAGGTTGTCTCTGCATCCTGGGGGCATGGGGAACGGAGTGCAGGTTAGAGCAGTCCTGAGGGTGCTGTAGCTGACACAGGCAGGAATGGGAGAACTGAGAATCAGGCCACAAGCCTGATCTAAGAATCAACAGGAAACCCTCCCTGCACACTGCCGGGCCAGTGGCACCTGCCGCATGACAGCCTGTGCATCGCAGCGGAGACTGCACTCAGTCTAAGCTGCTGCACACGCCAAAGGGACTTCAGCAGCTACTTCAGCATCTCTCCCGTGCGTCCGGTTCCAGTCAGCTCTCCGGCTCTGGCAGGGAATTGCTCCTTGACCTTGGGAAGGGAGGTGGCAGTTTGATTTGCCAGCCTCTCCCCTGCCTCAGCTCTCTGTCTCTGGGCTGCTTTGTCCATTTCAGCTGGGCAACTGGTAGGTTTGGCTGGAGTGAGAGCACTCATGGATGAGGAGGCTGGCACCAGAGGCTTCAGCAAACAAGAGACTGGGGAGGAAAATCTCCCATGGCTGGTGACCCAAACCACGCTACCCACTGCACCTCACTTAGCCCCCAGCCCGTGGACTCACATACAGGGAGTGCTGGATCCCAGTCCACAGTTGTACAACCGGCATTAGAACAGGCAGTGAGGGTCTAGTGGGTAGAGCCAGGGGAGGGTGCTGGAAGGGCAGGACTCCTGGGTTTCATTCCTGGCTCAACCACTGACATGACAGGCAACCTGAAGTGTCCCCTTTGCCACAGATTCCCGGAGACCAAGACCTCTTACCAGACCCTCCCTACACTTGCGGCTTTTTGGATCCTAGCTGCGTGACCTCTACTGGCCTCTGCTCACTGCACTGGGAAGGGACTTAATGAGGAAAGCCTCATGCTCCAGGGCCTAGCAGCCCATTGCTTGCAGGGGTCAGGAAGGGGATTTTTCTCCTTACCCTCTTTGCAACATCACACTGTTCTCAGGGTGAATTCCACCTTCCTCTGAAGCACCAGGGTCACCCCACTGCCAGAGGGAAGGACACCCACATGCCAACCAACATCAGGGATTGCTAGACACACGTGTCTCCGCAGCTTGAGCCACACTGCCCCCTGGCCCAGTAACTGGGTTCCCTCTTAGCAAACCCGAAGTTCCTCTGGAGGAGTGGATCAGAGCATACGTGACGGGCCCAGCCGCCCTGGCAAGGGGAATATTCCCTGCGCTGCGGAGGAGGCAGAGATGGATTAGAACAGGGGTGGGTGGGGAGCGCATTGAAGAAGTGGCGCGTGGGTGCAGTGCGTGGGGGGTGGGAGGTGGGGTGAATTTAACTCATTCCTGTCCGGGGGCGAGCAGCCCCGAGCCCACATGGGTCTTATATAGCTCTCTCGCCCCCTCTAATGGCCAGATTGGGGAGACGCCTTCCTCCCGGGGGCTGCCCGGTTAGCTCAAGCCAGGGGGGCCCAAGTGGCTAGAGCCAGAGGCCCCAGGGACAAGCCCTGCTACTGACTCAGCCAGGCTGTTGTTGCGCTGCATGACATTTATAAGAACTCCCAGAGTTTAGGGCCAGAAAGGAGCATTAGATCATCGAGTATGACCCCCTGTAAAACCCAGGGCAGAGAATCTCCCGCAGTGATCCCAGTACTGGCAGCAGCTCTGGATCCGAAGCCATCAAGTGAGGGAGAATCCACCACTTCCCTGGGTCATGAAGGCAGTGTTATGACCCACCTCTTTCCCAGGAGTTAGCACCCTGTTGTCATCCTATCCCCCTTCATTCAGGTGGGGAAACTGAGGCACGGGGGGGGGGAAATAACTTTGACAAGGTCCTAGAACTGGGAACACAGCCCAGGAGTCCTGTCCATTAACCTCCTTCTGCTGTGCAGGGCTAGGGCAATGTATTGACTCAGGCTGTAGGCTCGGATTTAAGAACATGGGTCCTGTTCCCAGCTCTGCTGCTGACCTGCTGGATGAGCCTGGGCCAGTCACTGTGCTGCTCTGTGCCTCAGTTTCCCCTCCCATCTTTTTTCTGTAGGGCCTATCTGGCCTGTATGCTTGCCTGGGCAGGGACTATGTGCCCAGCCAAGAGGACCTTGATTGAGATCTCCAGATTCTGCTGCAACAGGAAAATTAATCAAGCCCCGCTGCCTCCCTAAGCAGCAGGCGGGGATGGGACCGATCGCTCGATGCTGCTGTATATTTTCATACCCTCGTGTTGCCCAAGCGAAGGTCCAAGTGCTGCAGAGCCACCGACAGCCAGTGGGTGTCAGCCGTCAGCCATCATTTGCAGGCAGGCCTGGCGTTTGGCAGGCAGAACCCTGCAGCAGGCTGGCACGGCTGGTGCCTCACACATTAAGAACTGGGCATTAGATCAATGACCTTGGCGCGGGGGATCCGGCTTGGAGACAGGCTGGATCAGAGCAAATTTGGCAAATTGTCGCTGGCCGGCTCTGCCAAGCTTCCCTGGGCAATCAAGGTCCTTTCCCAGCTTGTCCGCTAACAGTGGCCTGTCTCTCTCCCTTCTCTCTCTGCCACTTTCCCGGAGCCTGACACTGGCAGCTCCCTGCCTATGATCCAGGGGAAAATGCCAGCCTGTGCCCAGTAAGCCTGTGAAGCTTGCTCCAGGGAAGAGACACCACCCCTCAGTGCCCCCTCTTTGCCAGGGGTGCCATTGGAGCCAGCGTCCGAGTAGCAAGCAGGGTGTAACTGTGGGGTGGGGGCACCCTCTCCCCTCTCTGGCAGATGGTATTTGCTGAGCAAGGGTTTGCCAGTGAATTAACAGACCAAGGGGGCCCTCTACCTGCCGCCTGGGGATGCAGGCTCTGCCAACTGATTCGCTTCGAACACCTGTGGCAAACACACGTCAGATTTCACGACTCACCCCTGGGGGCAGGGGGGTTCCTGGCAAACACTCCATCTCTACACACAAAGAGCTGGGCACCAGCTTGCCCACGAGGGCAACCAAACCATCAGGTGCTTTGGCTCGGTGTCAGGAAAGCAGCAGGTCGGGCTTGTAGGTGCTGAGCTGGCTTGGAAAAACTCATCGGCAGGGGCTCGACTTGGGAAGGTCACAAGGTCTAGTGGTGAGAGCAGAGTAGGTGGGGGCTAGAAAGCAGGACTCCTGGGTTCTCTTCCTGATACTGGAAGGGGAGTGGGGGGCAGGACTAGTGATTTTAGAGCAGGTGAGACCAGCAGTCAGGACCCCAGGGTTCTTTTGCCAGCTCTAGCCACCAACTTAGCATGTCCCAGTGTCCTTTGCCCCTCAGTTGACCTGTCTATACAATGGGTATAACCGCACCCTGTGCTCCCTCAACAAGGGGAGTGGGGAGGGCCTGCCCTTGTTGAGGACCAAGCCACAGATGCTGCTTTGAGATCTTCAGCTGGCAGGTGCTACAGGTGGACAGTTCTGCACATTCCCTGGTACTCAGAGCCCACAGGGGCCACTGCACACAGCAGGGCCATGGGCAGAGTGACCCCAGCTGGGATTTGAACCTGCAGCCGCAGGGAGACCTGGGCCTAGAGATCACTTGAGACCTGGAGCCCCTGGGCTTTGAAAACCCTGCGGTCTGCTGCTCCTCCCCATGGCGGAGACCCCACTGGGGGCTACCGGAGGCCTCCCCAGCTGGAGCCAGCCCTGGGGTCAGGAACCCACCCTCCCACACCACATGCAAGGCTTGGGGACAGCCCGGCAGCCCCGCCGCAGACGTGGCAGCAGCACAAGGAGCTTGCTCGGGCTCCAAGATCGCAGCGGGGCCTCAGCTTCGGCTGTGGCCTCCATCATTGCCACCTTGCAGCAGGGCTCAGAGAAGACAGCCCCCTGGGGCCGGGGGAGCCTGTCGAGGGCAAGAATGGGGCGGAGAGAACAAGCGTGGCTGTGGACAAAGGGGGTCACAGAATCCCTTGGAATCACAATGCTGGCAGTGCGGAGGGGGGCAGGGGGCGGCTGCACTCTGGACAGGGCCTGAGCTGCTCGTGGATATCCCTGCCACAGCCCCACTCTCAGATGTTGAGGGGCTGGGCTGTGAGGGGAAGGTGGCACTGCCATGACTGAGCAAGGTGTGAACAGCTGAACCTTGGTGAGACCCAACCCCCCAGAATAATAAATCCAGTCATCTCCCCCCTGGAAACAGGGCAGCCTGGGCCGGGAGTCAGGAGGCCCGCTGTCTCTCTTGGCTCTGCAGGGGAGTGGGGTCTAGTAACTTGAGTCAGGGGGGAAGTCAGGACCCCTGGGTTCTAGTCACATTACTGAGAGAGGAGTGGGGGGTTGTTGTTAGAACAGGGGGGCAGGGAAGCCAGACTCCCCAGTTTTATTCCCGCTACTGGGAGGCAGCGTGGTCACTAGTTATAGCAGGAGTCAGGACTCCTGGGTTCACTTCCAAGCTGCTGCGAATCCCTTCCAGGCTCTGTGCTTCAGTTTCCCCATCTGCAAAATGGGGGTAAAGAGCCTGGCTCCCCAACAGGGGCTATAAAAATACATGAATTGACATCTGAAGGCATATCTGCCTAGGGGTCTGGGCCCCCACCCTGGGGTGCCAAACGGCCTGGGATCAAACTCCACTTGAGCCCTGGGGGGAAAGTTATAAGCACCTTCCTGGATTCAGGGGTGGGGGGAAGATTCTGGCTCAACTCCCAGAGCAGATCAGCCTCAAGATTCATTTGGCCCAGTGTCCTGTCTCTGCCCCCCGCCAGCCCCAACTGCCTCAGAGCAGTGCAAGAGCCCCCCCGACTGGGCAATTATGGAATAAGCAGCCCCTTGGGGACATTTCATTCAGGCAGTGAGTGGCCGGTTTTGGGCCTTGAAGTAGGAGTGTTTCTCTCTCCTACAATAAAACATTTCATCCTGTTTCTAGTAGCTGTGCTTCTCCCTATCAATGTCTCCTCGTCTGTTTTAAAGAGTCCTGCTAAATCTCTTGGCTTCACTGCAGATCTTGGGGCAGTGAGTTCCACGTGCCACCTATGCTGTGTGTACAAAAAGCACCCCCTTTGTCTAAGGGCCTCCTTTCAGATTGATCGGCTGGCCCCTAGTCCTTGTATTGCAAGGACAGCACTGGATTGGATCTGGCCTCATCCCACTGACAAACCCCAAGTTACACAAAAGGCAGATGGCGCACAGGAGAAAATGATGGTACAGACTGGGCCAAATTCATCCCTGGTGTAACACCACTGACTCTAATCCACGGACAACTGTGGCCTACTCTTTATTAAGTATATTATGATAGGACCTAGTCTCCCTAATCAGAATCGAGTTGCTGCACAGACACAAAGGAGGAGATAGGCCTTAGCCTGAAGAGTTTATAGTCTACTCCACTACCAGATCATCTAACGGGAGCAGCTGGTGTCCATTCTTGTTGTGTTTTCAGCCCAAGTGCTGATCGCTTCAGAAAAAAAATGAACCAGCACCCACCTCTGAGATTGAAACGTTCAGGGTTTGGGCTTGCACCCAGCAGAGGGCATCACCGAGAGGCTGCCTCCCGGCTTGCAGTTCTGGTGCCCAGCACCGGAATTGCAGGGGAAGTTTTGCACGGTCCCTGCAGTCCTTAGCAAGAGCATGCTCAGTCACGCGGTGTGGATGGCACATGGGGGTCTGGTTAGTGTACAGGAGCTGCGAGGGGCTGGAGCACGTTCAATGCAGATGGAATCTTTGGAAAGTTTCGCTGCTAAACCCTAACAAGTCTCTACTGAGCATGTGCAAACTGATTTTTTTTTCTTAGGTGGCTTATAACTTGGCCAACTTTGGACAGATTTTCACAAGGACAGCCAAAGTACATCCCTGACCCGGAGCAACTCCCTGGCTGAATTTCAAGGCTTTACGTCACACCCTGGAGGCACTAGAGCCTCCCACTGAAAGGGTTGAAGAATTTAAAAAAAAAAAAAAAAAAACATGGACAAACACAATGCATCATTCCCTACTTTCATTCTTGGAAATGACCTAACTGTTTTAGCTTAAATGTCTCCCCAGAATATTAAGCCTGAGGCAAACAATCACCATGGTAAATTTCATCCTAAATGGTAACAAGCAACTGAAAACAGGTTCTTATAATGGAAAGTGTTGGGGAACCTTAATCACATGTACTGCCTATAATTAGTGCAAGCTACAGTGTTTTGGCATGGCACACTGTCCTCCCCTGCAGTGACTAGGCCAACTAGCGATTGAGAAGCCTGCTGCAACCATAGTTAACAGTGGTAGAGGATCGTGCATTAAGAGCCAGGTTCTATCCCTGAAGCTGATGATCTGCCCAGGAGTTCGGGCTTACATTAGAAGCTCAAATCAAACCCCTGATTCTAACACCACTGAACTCTGGGTAGGGGGCGGGGTGTCCACTTTTTGAACCCAAATTCAAATTTGAGCAAATGGCCCAGTTCCTTATTTTGGACTGAACCAAACTTTTGTCCAAAGCTACTTGAAATACACACTTGGGATTCGTATGGAGCTGGGCATCCTTAGAGCAAAATAAAATAATGGTAAATTCCAAGTCCCTAGTACCTTAATTGTGAATCATCTCCAACCCACTTTCCCAGCTCTTAGGGTTGAGGGGGAAGTTCTCAATGGAATGCAAATCCCACAATAATATTCATATGTATTTTTGCTGTGAATTTTCCCAAATGGCTCAATTTTGTGGAAAACCTTCCATTTCCCCCCTTGGAATGAAGACCCATTTTTGAACAAGAGTTTAAAAAAAAAAAGAGAGAGAAATTAATTGAATGTTTAAAGAGAAAAATCATTGTGCATCAAAACACTATATTTAGAATTTCGCCTGGGAGAGGTTAAAGATGCCGATTTTGTTGAAAATGACATTTCTGGGTTATAGAATGGCCTGAAGGTTCATGACCAAAAACAAAACAAAAATAGGTGCTTTCACTTCCTCTACTATTGAAACGCAGCCATCTCTAGGGCGGCGCACAACAGCTGCTTAACCGCACGCAGCAACACTACACAATTCAGTGTGGGACAAGAAGTGAAGAAAAATCCTGTATCCAAGTGAACCTGCCCGTGGTTCTGCATTAATAACCAAGGACTCCAGTTGCTGGTTTTTCTACCTCTGAATTCTTTCCCCCAGCAGTCTCACCTTGATGTCATAGCTCATCCCTGACTTCACAAATAGTTGCCATGGAAATGACTGCAATGCAAAGCATTGTGGGATGTGCGATATCAGGCTGCAGGGGAAGGCAGGCAGCAGGAGCTCTGAGAGAATCTGGATTTGTTACAACCGTCCATCTGTGATGGGGGAAAAAAGATGTGGGAAAAGCCTCGCTTAGCTTAACAGGGCCATATTTCCATGCATATCACACACAATTGTCTCAGCACCCAGCATGGAGCCCTCTCTCAAGCAAAGCCACCTTGAAGTCAATGCATCATGTGTTCAGGATGCAGCCCAGTTAGACCCGTCAGCCTAGTAAGAGATCCACACCGCACAGCCACAGGTGAGGTCAGGGGATCATACCTGGATTTGGACTGGTGTCTGGGGCAATATGCGGTGCAAGCCAATGGGGCTCCAGGCCCAGCTGAGGAAGGTGGATGCAGTGGCCAGGTTGCTAATCTCGCTGAGCTGGCTTCAAATCCCTGCTCTGGCATAGCTTCCCTGGGCTATTAGGGAATGCATGAGTGGTATAAGGAAGATGAGAAAAGGTTCAGAATATCAAGTAGGGAGATGTATATCTTTGCTCTAAGTCAGGGGAAAAAAAAAAAAAGACAGATGACCTTGGACAAATCTGTGGGCTCGTCTACATGGGGAAATTGGGAGTAATTACTCCACTTCCAGAATCGAATGTTCTCACAGGGAAGTTCTATGGACATAGCTATTGCAGAAGGATCATCCCCCCCTATAGGCAGGTTAGCCTAGGGAATACCAGCCTGGACCTCAGTAAACCTAGGCTTTATTCCCAGCTCTGCCACTGGCCTGCTGTGTGACCTTGGGCAAGTCATCACGCCCCTGCTCTGTGCCTCAGTTTCCCCAGCTGTAAAATGGGGATAATGATCCAGCTCTCCTTTGTAAAGCGCTTTGAGATCCACTGATGATTGAGCTAGGCCTCACTACAGCTATGTTGGCCAGTTTCTCTGTACGTCACTCAAGGTGGGAACAGTGGCACTGCCACGTGGGGCTGGGGAGGTGAAAGGCACTGAAGGTTGTGAGGGGCTCAGATCCTACAGTTAAAGGGGCTTGTTACATACTGATGACAGCTAGATTTCTGCCACAGAGGAATCTTCTGACTTCACCAGAGAGAAAGGGCTGGTGGCTAGCACAGAAGCAGGAAAGCTCCTCACCCCTTCCCCTCTCCTCCAGCAGCACCCGGCCTGAGCTACAATCACAGATCAGTTTGCTGCCTGCATTCCCAGAAGAAAGAATAAAGTTAAAACATCTGTTAATTTATAAACCAATTTAACCATGACTGGTTAATAAATAGCTAACAGCTGCCAAATCCACTACCCCTCAGCTCAGGAGAGGGGCACTCTGGGATGGCAGAGACGAATAGATTAATCTAGATGGTTTTTCCATCTCTCTTTCTCACTCTTCCCTGTGTATTTATTATTGTGGATTCCCCCCTGAAAAAAATCAATTTGCACCCATTAGGACGAGGAGAGGTTTCTAGATCCATAAGAAGGGATGTGTGTAATCAAAAAGCATACAGGCTGTATTCCTCCTCTTTTTTATTTTCCTGCTGGATTTTAATTTGTGGTTGTGGGGTCGGTCGAGTCATTCAAGTCGGTCAATCAAGTAACTGGGAGATGGAGACAGTTGTCAGTTCAAAGCCACGCCGAGAGGTGGTAGGCCTGGATCAGGAGCTCAGCTCCAGAGGCCCTGGGCAGGAGGCAGTTTTACAGCTGGTTCCCATTACGTTCATGGCACCACACACACAGAAGTTAGATAAAAAAACATAAGACTCTTGCTAGAAAGCTGCACCCTAACAGCTTGATTCCTTAGAATTCAGAACTATCACATATTGGAACCCAAGAGCAGGGGAAAACAAAACAGACTGCTCTCTAAAGCAGAGAGGCACAATTTACCCCCACTTTATTCTAGGCTGGCTGGCTGCAGAACTGACTCAGATCACAGGCTGCCCAACAGAGGCCTCTAGCCTGCAAGCAGGACCAGGAAACCCATTACAAATGAAAGTGATAGCATGTAATTTTAACATAGGTTTCCACTCACCACAGTTCCTAAGGCCAGTTGTTTCAGGGTTGGCCGTTGATACTGGCAGCCTCCATTTTTTAATCTCCTTCTTCTGAGATCAGCAGGGACCAAGTAACAAACAAAAAGTATTGGCCATACCAAGCCCATGTAGCTAAATCAGGACAGCACAGGGATCAGAGCCCTAGCCTGGACCTTTGGGATCAATTCTCTGCTCTGTCACAGACTCCTTGCCTGCCCTGGGGCAAGTCACTTAGCCTCACTGTACCTCGGTTTCCCCATTTGTAGAATGGAGATAACAGCACTGCTGTACCTTAGAGGGGCATCAGGGGGATAAACACAACAGATTGTGAGGTGCTCATCCTCTGGTGATGGGGGCTATATAAGTACCTAAGATTGACTTTAGCCACAATGTTCTATCTATGGGAGTGAGGGTGAAAGCGAAGCCTGTGGTATCCCGGGGGGATCCCCACAAATCAGAGGCTTCCTTGAAAACAGGCTTAATTCCATACTATGCCAGACAGAAGCCTGAAATCCTACCACCCACCTGCTTGCTGAGAAAACCCGGCTACAGACTCCATCGCTCAGGCCCAAACTCCACTGGGAAGGCGTCTCAGCTTTAGGCCTGCATGACACCGCCTGGTGTTTTGAGGTCTTCTGACTTATGGCCCAGATCTTGCCCTCCTATTCATGAGATTCGCTGGAGTCAATGGGAGCCCAACCCCGTAGTCAGGTAATGGAGCCCTCATAAAAATCCAAATGCAGGTGGAAAGTATCTGGTCTTTTAATGATCCACTTCAAACTCAAAACTCAGAGCCAGGGCTGACATGAGCCGTTGCATGAAGCAGGGCTGAGATAGGAGTGGGGGTTGAACTGGACCCAGATAGAACCAGCTTCCTTGTGAGCAGAGGGCACCTGGTGGTCCTGGAGTGTTGGGAATCTGAAGTTCAAGGGGTGAGCTCTGTTGATCCCAGGATGAGGTTGGGGGTAGGGTAGGTACAGATGTAAAGCCCATATCTAGATCCAAACAATCCCAAAGCCCAAGTAAGTTTGGCTCCAGCGATCAGGTTTGGGGCCCGTCTCCAGTTCTGGCCAAAACGAGAAGAGTTCGGGGTGAGTTCTCTGGGTTTATTTGAAGCCTACATGAAATGAGATATACGGTGGGGGCTGGAAGTGCGGCGGGGGAAGCATACGCTTGATCACTGCAGCTCAAAAAAACATCTTTGGGCCTGATCCTCAGCTGGTAAGAGTCTGTGGTGTTCCCCTGAAGTCAGAGCTACCCTGGATTTACATGGGCTGGGACCTGACCCTCTGCTAAGCCCTGATCCAAAGCTCATTGGGGTCAACAGAAGACACCTACTGACTTCTCTTGGCTTTAGATCCTGTCCCTGGTGTGTATCACCAACACACACACGTAGCTCAGCCTGTAATTCACATGAGCTCCAAAACTGTAAAACAAATAACCCACAGAACTGCATGCTGGAGGGAGTCCTGGTCTGCAGAGCGTGGCTTAGATTAGATGGCACAATCACATAGGAAGGGTTCGATGCCTTGGAAAAAGGGACAGACAACAGGCAGGAAAGTCGGGGAAGGGGGGGAAGGGATGAGAAAAACGATCTGCTAATGAGTTTGATGGAAAAGAATCTTGTCCTTTCATGAAGAAATTGCACTTTTAAGTTGGCTCCACACAGAGGAATCTCAGCTAAGGAGACTTTCAAATGCAAATCTCTTAAAAGGGACCGAACATATGGGCAAAGCACTTACTTTTCAGAATGAAATTATTCATAGGGGTTTTTTTGTGTTTGTTTCTCTGCATGTGTGAAGGAATGGGGTGGGGGGGAACCCAGCCTGTTTAATTGGGCTCCCAAAGGGATAGGGCCCTGTTAAGATGCTGTGCCTTCGTTAGGAGCGATTGGCACCGTGGCAATATGGGGGAGGAGGGGCTGCATAATTATTGGCAGACTTGTGTGTGTGTGTGGGGGGGGAAATAAAACCAAACTCTCCTCCCAAACCAAAGGAAACTCCCAAATCTAAACCCCACAGGCCAGATACAAACTGGCCATTGAGTCCACTGTGGCTGGGCTCATTTTCACCAGAGTGAATCTGGCCCAATAAGTGAATGAACGGGATTCTTTTGGGGGTAGTTGCATCCGTGGAGAGCAGGGAGAAGGGGTGACTTGTGGCATGCCCAGGGAAAAGAGTTGTGTACGGAGAGCTCTATTCCAGCAGTTCTGTATGCAAGTCTGGCTCGCTGTGACTGTACAGTGTATTGACATGCTGTGTAGCTATGAATGGTTATGTGTGTGGTGAGCACAGGACTGGGTTCTCTTCCCAACTCCGTCTCTGACTTTCTGGCCCAATGCCTCAGTGTCCCCTTCTGTAAAAAGTGGTAGGGACACTGACCTTCCCTTGTAAAACACTTGGAGATTATGGGATGAAAAGTGAAACAGACGTGCAAATTATTAGTGGGGCTTCTACTATAGAGCAGTGGTACTCAGACTGAGGCTCGCCAGTTGCATGGGGCCTTAATCTCTCTCTCAGTGCTTTGCAACATGGGATATTAAAACCTAGTGTGATTTAATTATTAACCAGTCAGCTGGCTTTTACTATCTTATTAACCAAAAGGGGTTGATAAAACACTTGATCATTTTTGCTGTGAGAATAATGTATATTTAAAAACAAAGTATCTCCAGTCCCACTGTTTAAATAGGACTATAAAGCACTACAGTAAATGAAACAGTGAATTCCCACGCCTGGGGCTCTTCCGGGTCATGCAGATTGCTAATATGGCTCTGGAACCCATGAGGTCGGAGTATCCCTGTTCCAGAGCAATGCACAGCCCCTGTGAGTGGTACACGCCTGGCCTAGCTCTGGTCACATGGCTCTGTGCATGGTACACACCTGGCCTAGCTCTGGTCACACGCCTGTGCGCGCTCCTCTCTGGTATTTGAGCTGCAGCCTGATGTGTGTCCTTCAGCCAGGTTGAAGCAGAGGTGTTTCAGGGTAGGAACCTGGGGGTGAGGTGGGGGCAAGGATGCAGCACTCCACTTCAGTCCCTCGCTGCTGTGGCGGGGGTGGAACTGCTCGGCTGAGTGTGGAGTTCCTGGCTGCAGAGGTGTCAAGGCCAAGACAGACGGTCCTACTCCTAGGCCTGGTCCCCAAGCCCCTCCTCCCATAGGGGCATGGCTGGGGAGATACAGGGGGGCTGTTGTAAGTTAGAGCAGCCAGAGTACTCTGGGACCCAGGCAGCCCTTGGAGAAGCCAGGGATCCTAGAGCCCCAGGAACTATTAATTATTTTCTCTCTCTCTCTGCCCCACCCCCATGCATCACCCAGCCTGGGCTGCATCTCCTAGGAAGTGCAGCTTAGAAGCTGGGTCCATTGAGCATCCCCTGCCCCATGCTCTTTGGAGCAGGAGCGAGGAGAAACAAGGAATCTCATAGGTCTCATCTCTCTGTACAAGAGAGCATCTTATCCCTGCTGGACAATAGGGCACAGGCTGAGCATGGGGCTGTGTGAGTGAGAGCACCTGGATGTGAATATACACAGCCCTGGGAGGCTGCGGGTTGGTATGTGTGTATGACTGGGTGTTTATGGCTTGTGTACATGTAATTGTGCAGCTTAGGGATGTGTGATCAGGTGTGTTCAGCTGATATCTAGAGAGAGACTGAGCACGTGAGAGACTATTTGTGTAAGTTTGTGTGTAGATGTACAAGTGATCGTGTGTGTGTGTGTGTGTGTGTGAGAGAGAGAGACACACACACATCCTGCATGTGCATGCACAGCCTTGAATTTCCTCCAAGCACTCTGGAAGTAATTGATTGCCACTGCCCCTTCCCATCTGGATGGGAGGGGAAACATCTAGCAGCTCGCGTGCCTTGGAAACAGCCCTGCAGATCTCATCTCCTGGGCTCCCAGAGGTATCGCAGCGTTAGCCAGTCCAGCCAGATTTGGTCCCACCCGCCTGCGGCATCCCTATGGGGCAGATGGACACAGCCTTCATTGCTTGCCACCTGCCTTGTAGCTACGACCCTGGATTCCCTTCCCTGCTCCTTGGGGCAGGGAGTGGCTGCCCGGTGCTCAGCACAAGCCCCTGGTCTCGGATGCAGCCTCTAGTTGCTAGTGGAATACAGATAATTGCTTTGTTGCAGAGGGCACGGGGAGGGAGGAGGAAGGTACCTGGAAACCAACCTCTATCTCCCTGCAGACTGGGTGCAGCATCACCAACAGCCCTGCCCCTGACCTGGAGGCTCTCCCCCCTTCTTGGGTGGAGTTCGAGTCTCTGGCTGCTCTTTAGAGTCAGCGAAGGCCAGGCGCTGAGTGGCTTTGTGCTGTGGACACCTCCCCAGTGAGCAATCGGGCTGAGACCCACCAACTCATCGCACAGGGAGAGTTGTTGGGGCGAACAGTAAGGCAGCAAACACACACTTGGGGACTTGAGAGCCAGCTCCTAGTTACAGCTGCAGATGATTTCCAGCCAACGTGGCGGATCAGAACCAAACCCTTCTTGGAGATATTCAGTATCACCAGTAAAGACATTAACTCCAACCTCCCCCAGAGGCATATGGTATTTCCATACCTAGAGGAAGGTTGTTCTAACTTGGCCTGATTTCAATGGGCCATAGATGAGAGTTGGAACCCAAAGAACAGACCCCAACTCTGCAAAAATCAAAATCACGGCTTCAGTGTTGTTTCCTTCTAAGCCTGAGCTGCAGAAAGCTCAGAATTCAGGGGGAGGGGCTGGATTTGGCTTAGATGAAACACTGGAGACCTGCACGGTGCCCAAACTTTTCCCAAGAGTGTGGGCTGGAGGGAGGGTAGGCAGTACTGCCAACACCTGCGGGCCTACTTTAAAGGCCCAAGCTCCTGGAGTCATGTGATCATGAGAGAATCTCAGTTCTCATTTAAAAATAAATAAATAAAAAGCTGCACTCGTGGTTGCAGAGAAAAAGCTTCAGAGAATGACCCAAAATGCCCTCAGAGGCTTTGAAACAGGCAAAGGAAAAGAACCCAACCTCTTTATTTTTAAAGATTTTATTTAAAAAAAAATCATGATTTAAGCCAATCTCACACTTTGGGGAGGGGCTTTGACTCACGATGTTCAAAAGTTTCAGAACCAGGTTGCATGGAGCTGCTGTTACTGATGGGTGCTTGAGAGAGGGAGGGGGCTTCGGATTAAGACAAACAAAAAACCTCCAACCCCCCCGCCTCCCTATTGGAAGGCAGGGCTTTGAGAAGCCCAGCAGGAGAGACATGGTCTGCTTACTGGGGCATTCGATCTAACCATTAAAGCAAGGGGATCTTGGCTTTAATGTGAAAGACACAGTTTGGACCCATTGACAGAACAGAGTGTAAAGAACAAACCAAATTCTTCCCCCAACCCCCGAACCTCCAAGAAGGATTTGGTTGGAGATCCTGGATGCAGATTCAGAACTAGGGGACAGGAGTTCATGTTTAAGGCTACCAGCTGCCTCACCCATAGTCTCAAATGCGACTTTTGTGCCTGAGGTTTAGGAAGTCCCAGGCCCTGGTTCAATCTGTCTAGAAGGGTTAAATTCTTTTCCTGGTGAATCCCTTCCCAGCAGCTGGGTACACCACCACATGTCATAATAGTAATGTAATTTGTAAGTTAACAATGGGCAGATTGAGGTTTATATTTAATTACAACGTTTGCACCAACCTGAACTCACCCTTATTTCATCAATAATGCATGGATTTGTGTTTATCGCTGCTTAATTAATCCACGCTTACGACAATTAAAGGCTTGCAAAATCCCCAAAGGTGGCTATAGGGGGAACTCTGCAGTGCCTGCTGCTAGCCGCTGCAGTGTGGGGTGGGGAAGGACAATGGGCAAGGTTGGCACAAGGGGGGGCAATCTCCCTGCACGCTCGTAGACAGATGCCCACAACTGTGGTATCTGAGCACCGTCCAGCGCAAGGAGGAGGAGGCAGGAGAATCTAAAGATGTTGATCATCTCTGGACCAAAGTTCAGAGATCCCCAGATCTGGAACTCGGAGGCTGGCTAACTTTATAATGAGACAAGCCAAACCACTCCAGATCTTTGGATCAGAACTTCCCTAGGCTTCTCAGCCATGGCAGTGTAGGGACACCCTAAGGTGCCTGTGTGGCCCCATTACTGTCCTATCCAAGCATCTCGCAATCTTTTAATATATAGTTTCCCCCCAAAGCCTCCCTGTGAGGCAGGGTGGTTTTCCCCATTTTAGAGATAGGGAAATGGAGGCACAGAGAGAATAAATGACTTTGCCCAAGGTCACACGGGCAGAGTCTGTGGCAGAGCAGGGAACTGAACCTAGGTTTCCCAGGCCAATGCCCTAACCACTGGGCCATCCTTCCTCCCTGACACTTCCGGGTTACGTGCAGATGGCTGTTAAGGTGACCAGACATCCCAATAAAATCAGGACTGTCCTGATTTTGAGGAGTTTGTCCCACGTCCCGACCAGAATGCAGTCAGGACGCCATTTGTCCCAATATTTGGTTTCCTGGTCTTTGGTGGAGAGTCCTTCAGTCACGGACAGTCTTCCACAGTATTTCGGCGGCGGGTGCTTCTGTCTTTGGTGGCGAGGTTTATTACCTACTGCCAAAATACCGCCAAAGACCATCCGTGAGTGAAGTGCTCTCTGTCGAATTGCTGCCGAACTCCTGGACTGGGTTATTTTTTAAAAAATTCCACCACCACCCCCCCGTGATGGTCCTGATATTTTCCCCTTAATATCTGGTCATCCTAACCAGGGGCGGCTCTAGACATTTCGCCGCCCCAAGCACAGCGGCATGCTGCGGCGGGGCGCTCTGCCGGTAGCCGGTCCCACGGCTCCATTGGACCCGAAGCTGTGGGACTAGTGGACCCTCTGCAGGCATGCTGCAGAAGGCAGCCTGCCTTCTGCCCTCCCGGCGACCAGCAGAGCGCCCCCCGCGGCATGCCACCCCAAGCACGCGCTTGGTGTGCTGGAGCTGCCCCTGACCCTAACAGCTGTTACCGCGTCCACATGTATGTAATAGTTTACTAGATAACATGCCAGTAGATGGCACTCAAGAACACCCAGCGTAGTCCCTGGGATTTGTAGGCCCGATAAGATTTCGTGCTGTAGCCCAGTACAGATGGCTTCCTCTGTGCAGCTCTTCCCATGGTGAGAAGCCTAGCCAGTGCTTGCCGGCTTTCCACAGCGGGTGGGAGCCAGGAAGCACAGAGAAAGTTTGGAGGGGTGGGATGCTTTTATTTACTCTACCTATGGCCAGGACCGGCACCAGGGTTTCTGGCGCTCTAGGCACCGGGCCATTTCGCCACCCCGCGCGCGGCTCTCACGGCTCTAGTGGAGCTGCCGCAGGCATGCCTGCGGCAGGTCCACTGGAGCCGTGGGACCAGCGGACCGTCCGCAGAAATGCCTGCGGCAGCTCCACCAGAGCCGCAAACCAGCGGCCCCCCCGCGGGCATGCCGGCGGCAGGTCAACCGGAGCCGCCTACCGCCCCCCCCCCCAAGAAGAAGGTACGGGGCAGGTATATGTCGAGATAAGATCCCCAGATCTAGACGATAGACTTGGCTCTCAACTTTAATAATAAGAAGACAGCGTTTGATGTGATAAGTCCTCTATACTAGGAACCAAACCCCTACGTCTTATATGGGATCTACCTGTTTTATATCGCACCGTATCATGTTCAGTAGGGTGCACCGGCTAATCTCAGCTCATGGGCAACGTGTAATGGGACATTTCAACAAAACGATACAAGGTGCCTGTTGGATTGATCCTGTCCATTACTTCCGTATATACACAAGTCAATCCTCGCATCTCTTATTATACAGTTTTACCAGCTGACCAAAAAGGTGCCTTGCCTGTGGAGGAGGTGGTTTCCGAGCCATTTTAGAGAATATGTTTGCAGCAGGAGCATGAGTACAGAAGAACATGGAAGGCAATCAAGAAGGAATTAAATGGAACAGTAACGGAGCAAAGTCTGTGGGACAAGAGCAGGGCACTGACTATATGTGGTGTTCTTTCGCGCAGGAACCATGCCCTAGGACTGCAGGGGACGATCGGGGACGATCCCATCCATGTCTCTTTACCCAGGGTGTAGGGTGTTGTTAGGTGCATTACAAAGCGATGTGTAACGACTGCCCTGCCGAACAGTATATGAAATCTGAAATAGGGACTCTCCATGAGCCTACCACAAACCGCATTTATATGGCACGATCAGTTTTACTAGCGCCCAGGAGGGCGGGAGCCGGGAGGCGGGCATGCGCTGAACGTCTCTCATCAAAAGTTCCGCGGGCTTACGTGCGAGGATGGGCATGTTAAGGGATTGCGTTGCCACAGAGAACTAACATCCACAATAAAAAAAACATTACAGGGAACTTTAGTACCTGTATTATTGAAGAGTTTGGTCCCCCATCGTCCACCAATGACTAGAATAGACAGTCAGAAAACTTGCATTTGACGTTGCCGATTATGGCTACGGCCAATAAGTTTGGATTTCGCTGGTGGCTATAATGAGTGGAGAGTACTCCTATCAAGTCGGAGTTCCCGCTGGACAAGTTCCAATCCATAAAGAAAAGGTACTATTGCGGGGCGAACAGGGTGCTTCTGTCTTTGGTATGGGCTTCGAAGGATTTACCTTCCAACGCTATCTCTACTTGATCGCCATAAATAACCGGCCAAATGACGCAATACCGTAGTGAAGTGCTGCCTCATGTCGAATTGCTATAGCCGTTACACCACGTGAATCTTCGACCACTGGACGCTCTGGGTTGATGTATTTTACATAAAATAATTCACCACAGCCACCACGAAGTGTAGCCAATGCGACATGGGGATAGGGGGTTACCACAGGTGCATGAGGGCTGGTAACATGTACCACAACAAAGAGCACGCCGTGATGTTACTGATGTATTTTCCCGACTTAGATATCTGGTCATCCTTAAGCGGATCAGGGCGCTCTAAGGAGGCATATCGATGCCGCTGTGCCAAGCACAGCGGCATGCTGCGTGGCGGGGCGGCCTCGTGTGAAAGGCGCGGCTCGCTTGGACGGCTCCATTGAGACCGAAGCTGTGGGACCTAAGTGGACGGCCTCTGCAGGCATGCTGCAGAAGGCAGCCTGCCTTCTGCCCTCCGCCGGCGACCAAGCAGAGCGGCTCCCACCGCGCATGCCCATCCTGTAGCGTCAAGGTGTCAACATGGGCGCTTGGTGTGGCTGGAGCTGCCGGCTGACCCTAACAGGCTGTTACCGGGACATCCGCCGCAGGCTTATGTTTCGCAGATAGCGTCACACATGTATAGTTATAAAATTATGCTAGAAGTAAGTGCATGCCAGTTAAGAATTCTGCGGCAGCTACAGACCCAGCAAGCGTAGTCCCTGGGATTATGAGGAGATAGCCCGATAAGAATTTTCGGAGGTGCTGTAGCCGCAGTAGCAGATGGGCTTCCTCTGTGCATGGCTCGTCCCTATTGGTGAGAAAGCCTACCAGGTGCATAGACAAGGGCTGGCTTCTCCATTCCCGACAGCAGGTGTCTGTACTTGTGAGAGTAGTCACAAGAGTATAGCAGCGACGAGAAACTCTCGAGGGTGGTTTGGATGTTTAGTCCTTTTATTATGCCTACCTATGGCGGCAGGACCGGGCACCAAGGAGTTTCTGGCAGCTCTAAAAAGGCAGCCGGGCCATTTCGGGGCCACCTCATGCGATCTGGGTCTATGCGCGCTGGCCTGCACAGGCTCTAGTGGAGGCTGCCGCAGGCATGCCTGGCGGGCAGGTCCACTGGAGCCGTGGGAACAAGCGACCGCGTCCGCAGAAATGCCTGCGGGCAGGTCCACTGGAGGAGGCCTGCTGTCAGCCCCCCCCCCCCACGGGGCAAAATGCCATCGCCCCGCATAATGCTGTCACGGCTATGGTGACTGTCCAATGCCGCCTAAAATGAAAGACGCCTGCCTTAGCCTAATGGGGCAACAGACTGCATGCTGAAAGGAGGGCTAAGCTCAGTACCGCGCAGCTCAGTTAGGATTCTGGATTGGCAAGCAACTCCCTTGTGAAGCAGAAGATAGCTGATTCGGCTGGAGAATAAAAAGCCTTTGTGGAGTCTGCGGATCAAGACAGGCCGCTGTAGTTCCTTCGGTGTCTGGTTTTTCGGTCAGCAAGAAATGTCACCTTCACGACCAGCCTCAGGTCTGTGGGCTGGGTGCAGCTCCCTGGAGGGGCTGAAATGTGCAAAGAGGGGAGAGCATGAACCAGGTCTATTGGGTCATGGTGGAAAGGCAAGCCCACAGGTGGATTGGCAAGTGGAGAGAAAAAAAAAGTTTTCAAGTTCTTGTGGCCTAGTGAGTGAACCTTAAAGAGGAGATGCTGGACCCTCCTCAGGGGCAAAGCATTTAAGGCACATTGCTTGAAGTTAAGGCAGCACAGTAAGTCCCTTGGAAGGCAAATGGGCTTAAGGCATGTGGGCTTAGGCTGCAAGCTGGGAGCCCAGTGTTGCTTGCTTAGTGGGTCGGGTCACCTGCAGCAAGGGATGGAAATCTCACTCAGTAACCAAGGGCAGTGTCTTTTGTGCTTCCCTCTGGGTTGCGGCTCCACTTCCAGAAATTAAAGGCGCTAGACTATAGGGGCCATCAACCAGAGGCCTGGCATCTCATGGCACATGTGATGGCATCGGACGCCACTTTTGTTTAAAGCCAAAAGGAATTTCTAGAGACCTCAGGTCATGAAAGAGGATTGATGAATACATAAGCATCTGCGCAGAGTCTGGGCAGAGAGCCGAAACAATTGGCTCAGAGAGTGTGGTGGGCTGCCGCTTTTCCTCTGCAAGAAGGGATGAGAGACTATCAATGTTGCAGCCCTCTGGGAGGCCTGCGCAACACCTCCCTACAGCCCGTGAACATGTACATCTGTTTAGACCAGGCCATCTTGGTGGAAGGGTGATACAGGAGATCTAAATTGGCAATTGAGCATGCCAGCTCTGCTTCGGAAAGCCTAAACTCCAGCTCAGAGTGGGTGGAGGGCTGGTTGAAAGTTCAAGTTTCAGAACATTTGAATTAAAAAGTGAGGGGAGGCGTCCCTATTTTTGGGCAACCTAGAAGCCAGTTGGCAATGTTTTATTGCACACCTCTACGCGAACCCATTGATAACAGCTGTCCTCAGAGAAGGCCAAAAAAATCTACAGCCAGCGTTTAGTGAAACTGGCGTTATGTCAAACTTGGGCTATGAATCGGCTCAGGAGTGTGCAGCCCCGCCCCCCCCCCCCCGGAGCGCTGCTTTACTGCATTATAGCTGAATTGGTGTTATATTGGGTCACATTATATCTGTGTATTTCAAAATTCTGATGCAATTGCAAATCCAGGGAAGACATTCATAACCTACCCACCCCCATTCTTCAGTCAGCTCCACCCTGTCCAGGTGAACCGACAAACAATGCTTCAAAGCTGGCCCAGAGACACACAAGAGCCACATGAACAAGCTGCTGGTAGGCCTAGCAGTGGGACAAACGAGTAAAAGGCCCTCGGCAGAGACCTAGAACACAGGCCTGTCAGGCCCAGAGCTAAACTCTTCCCTCGTTGTTTACAGAAAACAGAGATGAGGGAGTAACACACATCAAACAATGGGGCTGACAGCGAAGGGGCAGCTCAGCCGTCATGAATATAGGGCAAGTCCCGCTCTGGAGAACGCTGCACTAAATCCAAGCTCTTTGACAGACCTTCCAGCCCAAGCAGGAAAATACCTGGGCTAAACTTAGACTGTGATGATTCCCCCAGCGACTGAATGGTTTGTAAACATGCCAAAGAAAGAAGCTGCTACAGAACAGCCCATGGAGTTGGACAATGGGAGCGGGGAAATGGTCTTGCTAGGAGCCAGGGGGTTGGACTTGCTGACTTCTCAATGTCCCTTCCCTGCGCTGCATTTCTAGGTGGTCTGCGTACAGCTCTCAGCTCGGCGTGTGTCAGCATCATACCTGTCACATGGCGAATGAGCCTTCTTTTGTCTGTTTTGAGCGCAAGATCTTTAGGGCAGGGGACCTTCTCTCACTTGGTGTCTGCACAGGATCCAGCACAGAGCAGCGGGGGGCTCTAGCTACTACTGGAATATAGACACGAATAATGGCCAGCATGTGACCTATGAAATAGAGCCAGAAGCCCAAGTGAAATAGAAAGAGAGCCAGCCACAGGGCAGCAAGAACTTGAGGAGACCAAAACCCTCAGGTCAGGAGCAAGTTGCAAGTCCCAGCTGAGTGGGACCCATCACTGAGATACAAAAACAAGTAGGATGCAGCCATATGCAGAAACTAGCAGCCCACCCTGGGCGTGAACAGGAGAGGGAGGTCTCTGGTGGCCTAGTGGACTGGGAAAACCTGGGCTCAAGCCCCAGCTGTGCTACTGACCAGCTCACATGTTCTCAGTGTGCCTCAGTTCCTCCATCCATCAGGGATGTGGATACTTCCCCCACTGATCAGCAACTGTGAGGCAGCTCAGAGACCAGTGGACACAATCCTGGAGTCAATCTCAGACTGAACAGAGCCAAAGGGCAGTTTTAAGCCCCTGAAATCCATCCCCTAGGAAATCAAAGGCTGATAAGTAAGAAACACCCAATAGGGAGAGAGAGAAGTGCCTAGAGCCCAGGGGAATGAAGTCTGCTTAGCTGCAGGAGGGGGTAGAGCTTGTGGCCTTTGTAGGGAAGCACAGCTGTCACCTGGTGGGCCAGAAAGAGCTCATCCTGCTGGAAAATGGGGGTGGGGCACCAGAGAGCATCTAGGGTGTATTTGTATTTAGTTCATCATCACCACCCAACATCATTTGCCCCATTTTACCATAAGCTCACTTACCTCTTAGGCCAGTGACGCAGGAAGCAGCCCCCAGCAGTGCTGACCTAGCCCCAGACTCAGCATGTCTTTCCTACAACAACCACCCCACTCAGTGTAGCTATCCCATGGGGTCTGACTTATATAGAAACCAGGCTCCTCCCACTCCCAGCAGCCTCTGAGAGGACTGGAGCATTGGAGTCAGCTGCTTGGCAGGGAGGGGTTTGCCCATGGCCACAGTTCACTTTATCATAAGCTGCTTGGGAGCCAGGGTTGCCCTGCTCATATATCAATAGCTCCTTGAGCCCCACTGTGCCTGGTGCTGTATAAATGCATACTCAGGGGCAGTCCCACCCCAGAAAGCTTGTAGTCTAAATAGAGAGGGGAGCCAGAGGCTCTGAGATTTGCCCAAGGTTACATAGGAAGGAATGGAAACCAGGTATCCCATGGCTCATTCCAGGACTCCCTCCACTGGGCCACACTCTTCCTATGTTTCCACCCCCTGAGGAAGTGTGATCTATCAGCTAGAACAAGGACCTGGGTGTCAGGGCTCCTGGGTCCTATTCTTGGCTCTGTGAAGCAGTGGTATCTAGTGGTCAAAGGAAACGGGGCTCCTAGGTTCTTCCCAGCTCTGCTACAGATTTCCTGTGTGACCTTGGGGGAGACCCTGCCTTGCTCTGTGCCTCAGTTTCCCCATCTACAGAATGGGGGGTGATAATACCAACACCCCCCTTGAGGTGTCTGAAAGGCTCCATTAATTAACATCTGAAAATCTCATTAAGACCCTGGGATGAACTTGCTAGAGGCCTGCTTAAAAATCAGCTGTTAGTGCAAGGAGTAGTAGGGGTCAGGAGCCAAGAGCGCCCGCTCTCTGGCATGTTGCCTCCTTGGTTACTGTGTCTCTGCCTGTGCCAGCAACGTCCGGCGTTTTGCCAGTGCATGATGGCAAAGGGCAGGAACGATGGTGCCACTGCACCACTGAACTCGGCCAGTCAAGCTGTGCCAGGTTGGGATTGCGCAGGGGAAGGGCCAGGGAACCAGAGGCCCCCCCCTGCCCCCCCAGCCAAGGGAGAGCTGCCAGCTCTCACCAGCCTTGGGAGAGCTGCCAGCTCTCACCAGCCTTGAGACCTGGGCTTCTCACAGCCACGGAGGCCCTCACAGCCCTGACCTTTCACAGGGCTATTTCACCTCCCCCTCTTCTCTCCCTCCATCTCTGTCCCTTTGCCTCTTCCTCCCTTTCCACCTGCTCCCTCTCTCCATATCTACCCATCTCCTTGGCTCTTTCTCCCCAGTCCAGACACCTCCTCTCCCTTAACCTCCATCCCCCCGTCTTCTCATTCCCCCTGCCTGGCTCGGAATAAGACCCTGCCCCTAGACAAAGCTGGGCTCACACTTGATTGTCTGGGGAGGAGCGGACACGACACAGGCCTGGAGTTAGCTGAGAGGAAGGAGGGATTGTTCCATCCCAACGCCCCTGGACTTTTCACCTACCCCCCACCCTTTAAACCCAGCGCCAGACAAATAAACAAACATAAAAAACCCTAAACGGCATCACTGTCCCTTTAAGATGCTACCAAAGAGCACGGCTGTCCCGGATCAGCCGGAGCGCCTATTAAAATTTTATGCGAAGTGTAAATGGGCCAGGTCTCCAGCTTCCTCGCTCCCATCGAATGATTTATTACTCGCAAATACCACAGAACTAATTAGTATAGTAATTAATTAATACGAATTTGCATATTTGCATGTGCAATTAGTGCAGTGGAGTGATTACTCTGAAAATGAGAAGTTGGGCTTGTCAGATGTTAGTGTGAACTGGACTGGAAAGCCTCATGCCGATGAACTTTAGCAGCATTACAATCCCGGCTAGGAAGCCAGGCGGGTGGGTGTGTGGGAGCACCATCACTGGGGGGGTTTGCACCAGGCTTGGGGGTGCAAACACAACTTGCTGCACACTCACACCGCATGCACGAGATCAAAGCCGCCTGTATAACAGAGCCCCCCGCTCCTTTCCCTCACCGCTCCCCCCCAAACATCCCTTTTATTCATCTATTTCTTCCGATGGCACCCGTCCAAGTTTGCTGGAATCAAAGCTTATTGTTATGCATTATGTTTCCCTTTTGTAGCTAAGCTATGTGTAATGGGATGATACAAGCTGCTCCCTAACCAAGGCCTTGCATTAAGAGCAGGGCCACTTTAAAGGTGCAGCAGCCTTTTCTCTTGCACTGCCGGGATGTGGGGGGGGAGGAACCCCAGCACCCCCGCACAGTTCTGCGGCCTTTTCCGATGGAACGCTGTGAAGTGGGGGGTTAATTTCGAGCCAGACTCGCCCGTCTTTGCGTTGCCAGCGCTGCCTGTTTGTCACCTACCTGTCTTGCCAGCGGCAGTGATGACTGGGATGCCGGGCGCCTTTGCAGGGAGGGGAGCGTGAGATAGACTCGGAGGATGATAGGACTGGAAGGGACCTTGAGAGGTCGTGGGGTGCTGGTTTCTCCCTGGTTTCCATTCCCTCCCCTTCACCAGCACCCCTTGCCCCAGCTCCGGACACCCCCCACAATTGGGCGGATTCCCAAAGCCAAACTCCCACTTCAATTTTGCCAGTGTTCCCTTGTTTTTGCCATAGCTTGAGCCACATCCCCAGCCTTTTGCCAGGCAACCTCACCATGGTGACTATTCCAACCATGAGCCATCTCCATGGCAACTTCCCTCACTATGCACATCACCATGGTAACTGGCCTTGCCACACACCCTCGTCATGGCAACTGTCCTTACCAGCACCATCGCCATGGTGACTGTTCTCGCCACGCCCCCCTCAAATGGTGGGGTTTTGTAAAGCCAGATCAGAAGCTGGTGGCCTGGGCGTCTTGCTATCGGGCATCAGCCTTTCAGCTTCTGGGATTGGACAGTCCATGCACCGTCCTACGGTGCAATGGTCCAGGAGGCCTGGGGTCCCACCAACAAAGCAGCCATAGCGATCCCCCAAACATCTTCCAGCTGTGACTCAGGCCCGGGGGGAAACACAGGCTGCCAGGGAGATGGATGAAGGGCCGGGCCTGGAAATTTAGTGCCTGAGACCATATAGGGGATAAAGCAACATCTTCCCCATGAGTTTGTCACACAGGGTGTGTAAGGGTGAGAGCTCTGGTTGGGGGGGAGTTCTGATGTGGGGCTGAGGGAATTGGGATACAGAAGGGGGCTCCAGGCTGGGGAGTTCAGAGTGAGGGAGCGTGCTCCAGGCTGGGGCAGGGGCCTCTGCGGCAACAATGCGTGGGTGGGGATAAATACAGGACACAATAATGAGTCGGACCCCGTCATGCCGGTCCCTGGAAGTGGAATTGGGATCCCCTCGGGGGCAAAGAGGAGGTGGCATTCTGCCCCCCCCAAGTCTGAGTTAAGGTGTGCCGTGACTCAGTACACTGCCATAGGCTTCAAAGATAGCAGGAGCGTTTCCAGTCTGCTCCAAATGCCATGGCAGCCGGCCAGTTCTTTAATATTCCACGTGCTGCCCCATGGGTTTGGAGAGACCCTGGCAGTGACAGAGAGCAGAGGGATAGAATTTGTGGATCCCGCTATGCAGCAGCACGTGGGGACGGGAAAGATAGGTGGGGGGGCCCTTTCCCATCCCACAGCTCCCGCCTCGTGGTTCTGCCACCCTGGCAGCACTGGGCTCGTGACCGCTCACACGCTGTTTTCAGAAAGGGGACTAAGCTGGCACCATCTGCAGGATGGGGGGGAGGGGGAAGAGGAACGGGCCTTCGCACTTGTTCTGGCTCCCCGCGGACCAGCTGTGCCTGGTGCCAGAAGAGCTCTCGTTAATCCATGACATACTGTGGGTGTGTGGGAGCCAACGGTGCATTTGGGCTTCAACCTGGATCGTTTCCATCCTGCCCGGCTGGCGGCCGACTCCAGGAGGAGTGCACTGGCTTTGCGGCTGTGTGTATGTGTGTGTGTGTGTGCGCGCGCGCCTGGGGGTGGCTGGGAAACGCCCTTGAAATCAGATCCACGTGGAAGCAGTGTGGGGGCAAAGTAGGGGATGTGTCTACCCTGGCGCCCAGCTCCCTGGCAGCCACAAGAGGGGGCTGTGAGCATCGGGGGCGCTTCGAGGAGAGGAACTGGCTCTCCTGTCGCTATAGGGCAGGGTCAGTTTAAGTGTTTCCCACTGGCCCCCCTCCTGCCTGCATTCCCAATGGCCCCAGATCAGCACACTCCATGGCCTGATTGACATGCTGCCAAACCTCCCAGCCCTGCCTCCTGCAGACCTCCTCACTCTCCACGCCCTTCCCCAAGGAGCCATCACCACCTGCCGCTTGGGATGGCACAGCCCAGTGGCTGTGACATCATAGCTCGGTGCGTGTGACGTCACAACCCTGTGATTGTGGGGTCACGGCCCAGTGCTTGTGATGTCACAGGCTTGCCATGTGGCACAGATTCATGGGGTGAGAATAGGAGACAGGGCAGAGCTGTGAGGAATGGAAAGGGGGATATTTTAAAAAAGCAGCTGGACACAGACAGTCACACCCTGTGGTTCTCCTTAGCTCCCAGCCTGCCCTGCTCACCAAATCGTGAGCATAGGCTGGAGCTAATTTGCACCAGGATCCCTCTCTGCTGCCATGTCCACTTTTTTCCTCCAAGAAATCTTTTCTCTCCCTCTCCCACTGCGCTTCCTCCCTCCCCTCCTCAGATTCCTTTGGGCAACCATGGACATTATTACAGCTGACACCACCAGGTGGTGCTGTTGCACACAGTTCTTAGCGTGCAAGCAAGTTTAGACAGTTGGGAAGACATGCCACTGTCAGTTCTGGGTTGAGCAAGATTTTGTGCAGGGGCAGCTTCAGGAGCCCTAAGAGCAGCAGGAGAGTTTGCACTGTGCCTATGGTGAGGGCCAATTCTGGGGGCAGAGTTGTTCCTATTGAGCTGAGATCCCTGGGAGTAGGGATTGCCTGCATGCGGGGAGACCATCTCAGTCCAGAACTGGTGAGTGTGTGAACAGACCAAACCCTGGCTCCACCACACTAATTTAGCCTCCACTGGGAAGCTAACTTGCAAGGCCTGGGACAGCTGCTACTCCTGGGCGTAGGGGCAAGGATGGTGCCAGAAATGGGATACCTGCATCAGCAGACAGTATTGTTCCTATTACAATGATGGCTGGTATTTCCCTTTAAGAGGATCAGGATTTGTTTTGCCAACCATTCATGTTCTTCTTGGTTCTTTCATTCATGTTGTCTCTCACTGTTCCCTTCTCCTCCCACCCCCAAAGAGTGCACACCTTCTCCCTCTCTGCAGCTTTTGCAGGCCCCTCCCCAAACCCAGGGGGCCAGCCCTGGCCCAAGATTGCCAGACCCAGAGATCTGCTCTTTCCCAGATGCAACAATTACAAAACTCACCCGGGGACTTGTAAACAATTTTTAAAGACACAGATTATGCAGATAATGACTTGGGAATTGTCCAGTTACAAACGTAACCACTGTCAGAACAGTGTGGGCTGGGAATAACACCCCTTGTGGCTGGAGATACACTTCTCACAGCTTATCTAATACAGCACCAGGTGAGGCTGCTTCTGGTCTCAGCGCGGGCTAAGGTGATGCAGGCACAAGGCTGGGAGAACTGGCTTTGATTCCCAGCTCCACAAGAGGCTGTCCGTGTGACCTCGGACAAGTCACTGTCGCTCTGGGCCCCCATTTCCCCCTCTGTAAAAAAGAGATAACAATACTTGCCCACCTTCTGCCGATGCTCAGATGGTACCTGATGGGGTGGACGTAAGTACTTTAGAAAGAGCTGTGCAATAGATTCAGTTCAAATGATACCATCAGCGTCCTGGGAGAGCACTCGATTTATAATACAGAAGCACTTTAGACCAAACTCTAACTTGACTTTGGTTGTAAGCTTTTGTGGGAAGAGTGGGACCCTCTCATTGTTCTGTGTAAGGTGCTGGGCATGGTGGGGGGGGCTGCTCCTAGGTGCTGCAGTAATACGTATAATAAATACTAATAATTAACCACAGCCTTGATTAGGGACCAGCACCTATTGCTCATGGTGCTGTACGAACTCTCAAGCCATCCATTGCTCCAGACAGTTTGCAATTGCGGTTAATGCCATTAACCATCTCAGGCAAGCAAAGGAAGGTACACACTTTTGGCATGGGTGTTAGACTTGCCTTCATTTAACAAAGAGAAAAACAATTAGCAGAACTTGTTAATTTTTTTAAATGCCTCTTTTTCACTGGATAGATCCCAGGTCACAGAGTGCGGAGGGAGGGGCTGTGCAGGTATCACTAGAAAAATTCTTCCAAATAAAGCATGGCCCTAGCCTGAATCACTGGGTTTTGAGATCGGCTGTGAGCATTAAATACATGGGAAACAGAGTGATCGTGATCAGCAGGGGCATGATAATGACAGGTCCACGAGGCAGTAAAATGCAGGCCTGGTCTCATAATACAACAGCCAGGGACAGTGGATGACATGGCAAGGTGGCCCATGTAAAACAAGGGAGATGCTTTTTTCATGTGATGTGCAATCAGCCTGTGGAACTCACTGCCACATGTTGAGTCCAAGAGCTTAGTGGGATTGGTGGGGGAGGGGAAAAATCAAACATTTATATGGAGAACAGGACTAGGTGGAGCTGTAATAGTAAGAGTTAAAAATAGCCAAAAACTTTGGAAGCATTACAAACCCACATGCTTCAGGGCATAGACCAACCTCTAGCTGACAGGGGTCAGGAGGGAATGTCCCCTAGGGGCAGATCACCCCAATCACTGCTGGGGTTCTTGCATCTTGCCGTTGCTGGCCACTGTGCGCCACAGGTTACTGGGCCAGATGAGCTATTGGTCTGATTTGCTGCAGCAATTACTAGATTCCTCTGGTCCAGCAGATTGTGGGAAAGGACCACCAGGCAGAGGAGTTGAAATGCCCTCTTCCACAATGCATGACCTTTGGGAAGGGAGCCGACCTCCTTGCCTCAATTAAACTGGCCTGGAAATTAGGCACAGAGAAAGCAGGATTCTCAGGGGGACAACGGTGCTGTAGCTGAGAGGAGATCAGATGCAACAGGAAACCTACTGAGGGCTTGGATCCTGTTTTAAGTCTGTAGTGGGACCCGTTTGTGTGTTGTTTGCTTCCTGTGGGGCTACCAGTGCCCAGGGAGCAGTCACGTGCACAGCCTTTGCGTGGTGTCTATTGCTTAGAGGGGAAAAGAGAGGCGAGACAGTGTGATCCAGCAGCGAGGGCATTAACTGGGCAGTCAGGGCGCCCAAGTTCTACCCTTGGCTCTAACACAGACCTGCTATGTCGCTTCCCCTCTCTGTGCCTCAGTTTCTCTATGATCACCCCTCTCCAAAGCCCTTTCATGCCATGAGCTACCCAGGTGCTCAGAGGGAGGAGTGAATTTCATGCACGTTCTCAGACTGTAGAGGGAGCTCGAGGGAATAAAATGGGAGTGGGGGAGGCAGTTGGTGGGAGCGTAGGGGTTTTGGGGACTTCGCTTGACCGAAGAATCAAGGCTTGTCGAATTTTCATTGAGGTGCCCTGATGGAGCAGCTGTTTGCCATGATTCCTTCCTGTTAGATCCCAGCAGGGTCCACTAGGTGGCGCAGTACCACAGGCCCAATAAGAAGTGGCTCGGTCTGGGATCTCCTGGTAGTAGCCAAGACTGAGCTCTTTGGGGCAGGGACTGTCTCTCACCTTGTGTTTTGTACAGCGCCTAGCGCAGTGGCGTCCTAATGGGGGGTGCTATGGTAATACAGAAGGGCAGGCAGTCTCCACTAGTTCTCCCACATTCAGGTTCCATGGGATTTTGCTTTGTAGTCAAGGAAAGCAAAGAAAGAACAAATATAAAGTCTCCTTGAGAGCGAACCTAGGGGGAGCAACAGGCTCTTTGAACTGTCTCCCAGAAGGGCCGCTCACACAGACAGGGAGTGAGAGCTTGCCAATTTTAAAGTGCGGGAGGCACAAAACAGATCCATAATGGGTTTCATGGATTTAGGTAAACCCCTGTCGTAGGCCAGGAGCTTAGGGATTGCTGTCCTGCCACCTGGAGCAGTGGATGGGGAGGGCACTCGGGAGTATGCGCCATAGGTCCGGGTTGAGGGGCACTGCCACAGCTGTGGGAGTGGGGAGCCCAGGACTGGGGTAGTAGGGGGCAGTGGGTCACAGCTGAGAGGCAGCACCCAATCCGTGCCTGTTAAGACCGTGCACTGTGCCCAGCTCTAAGCACCCTGCGCTGATCTCTCCCTTCCAAGAGTACTGAACCTGTGCTCAAGTTTCCTTCCCTTTCACCTCCCCCTCTCCAGGCTCTTTTAGCAGCAGGGGCCCCTCCCTTGCCCCTCACAGACAGGGGCCTGATAGCCCCTTCGCCCCCCCATCACAGCTGCCACTCCCCACTCAAGACACTGAGCAGCAATGGAAGGAGTTGCCCGCCTCTAGCTGGGAAGGCAGATTGGCTGCCGGCTCTGCCAGTCTCCCCAGAGGAACCGTCTCACTGGCTGAGTGTGTGTAAGCGAGTGGCCAGCGAGATAGAGCATGGGTAGGTGGTGGGAGGGGGAGGGAAATCAGCTAAACTCTGGCTCACCCCCTCTGCCCCCCTCCCCCTTTGGCCTAGGTGAGTGCCCAGTTGGTTGCTGGGTCAGGATCAAGTCCTGGAGCTGATCTCAGGGCTTTACTGGATCCAGCCACGCCTGAAAATAAGGAGAATTTCCTCTGGGAAGCAGGAAGACAAACAGGCCAGACCCAGGAACGTGGCCCCAGCAGAGGTGCAGGGTTAGCACAGCTGGGAAGCAGAGCCAGGCGCTTCTGCAGGGAGCTAGAGATCAGAAACAGCAACACAATTGATACAGACACCTGGAATTAGCACCACCGGAAGTGCGGAGCCAACATTTCACCATGAGTCTGCAGAGCAAACAGGCTGATTGGCATCTCTGCACCTGCAGGCTTCACATCATGCAAGGCACTGGAAGTGCACCTCCCCTTTGCTGTGCCTCAGTTTCCCCAACTGTAACAGGAGGGTAATGATAGCAAGCTGCTTTAAGGAAGCATTCTGAGATCTGTGGAAAGAGCTAGGGAATAATCCCCACCACCCTGTGCATCAGGAGAGCTCCAAGCATTTAACGCAGGAAAGCAGTACCATGAGCCTCATTTTACAGAGGGAGAAACTGAGGCACACAACCTGCTTGAGGTCATCTAGCAGGCCAGTGGCAGAACCAGGAATAGAACCCAGATCTGCCAAGGCCCAAGCCAGTGATCTATACGCAAGGCCACACCACCTTTTGCAACAGCAAAGTCCTATTATCTACCCCCTGCAGTGCTTCATCTGCTTCCTCACTCACATCCATGCTGCCCCTTCCACTGCTAACTCTCTCCTCCACTGCCTTCTCGTTGTTCAAGTCCTTTCCACAAGCCCCCTCCTCCTGCCGATAGTAACTCAGAATCAGTCACCTGGGCCTGCTCAAAGAGCTCCTGATCCATCAGGAACATCTGGGTTTGAAACAACAGATGGATTCCTGTGTGGGTGCCTGCCTCAGTTTCCCCAACTCTGTAAATGGGGGTGAGGAGCCTTCCTTTGTCAGTCTTGCTGATTTAGAGTCTAGATTCTTCAGGGCGGGGGCTATCTCTCTCCCCATAGGTTTGCATAGCACCAGTCTCAGTGGGCCTCTGGGCATGACTCTCACACACAATAATGATCATTGATTCATACATCTGGGAGGGGGGAATATTTCCTCCCCAAGGAAAATTTCAAGCACAAACAAACAAACCCCTCGTGTTAGTCACCAGTTTCCCATGGAAAAACATTGTGTGGTTGGATATGGAATTTCCCCCCCTTCTTTTTACACCCCAAATGTTCCGTTTTCGGCAAACCAACCCAACCCATTTTGGGGCCAGCACTGAACACCTACAGTCCCCCCACCCCCAGATATTTTGCTCCAACACGAAAGCTCACCCCACTTTGTAGATGAGCCAGGTAGGTCATTGTATGTCTCTGCAAGGCTGAGCCTACAGCCTCCCAGCTGGGGTCTGCCCTGGGAACAAGAAGAATTATTACCATCGTGCCTGCCTACAAGCCCTCGCTGGGGGCAGAAACCCGCTGTGCTGGGTGCTGTACAGACACCCACCAAACACACGGTGGGCTCTTTGGGGCAGGGACTAGCCAGTCAGACCGCACTGCTGAGCCTTGTGGCCTAGTGGCTGGAACACTGAACTGGATTTCAGCAGCCCTGGGTTCTAGTCAGGCTGTACCCACTGGCTAACCTTGGGCAAGTGCCTTCCCCTCTCTGTACCTCAGTTTCCCCATCTGGATAAGGGAGATAATGATACTCTCCCCCTTAGAGAAGCTCTGTCAAATCTACTAATGAAGAAGGACGGCAATTAGTCTATAGCCCTTTGTCTTCACAGATCTCAAAACACAGGCAGGTCTGTGGCATTAGCCACCTGTTACAAGTGGAGAAACTGAGGCATGGCACAGGGCTGTGACCCTCTGGAAGTGAGTGGCAGAGGTGGGACTAAAGCCCAAGTCTGGCGGGAGTCCCATGTTTTAGCCACCGGGCCACACTGCTCCCCAAGAACAAGCCCCTCCCACGCCCAGCTTGGCTGATAGCCAGCTCCCCTTAAATTCAGCACCCGCTCATGCGGCTCCCATCTATTTTTAAGGCCCGCAGGATGATGGAGCGCAGCCGTTGGGATATTAATAGGATTCGAGCCCATTAGGAACATCTGTGTCAAGGGGAAGCAGCATTAAGAATCGGACCCTGCAGGGATCCTGGGCCCAGGCCTCGTTTATTCACTGGAGGAATCTGGGGCCCACGGGGGCTGGATGGGTGTGTGTAGGGGGAAGGTTCCTCTCTCTCCCCCCCTCCTCTGCCATTTTCCCTGACGGTAGCTCCATTACACACATTATCACATCGATCTATCTCTAGCCTTCACCTCCCAGAAATATTGCCGTGTGGCGTCAGCTCCATCTGGCACTGCCTGGGCTCCCCCCCCTTCTCCCACAACTGCAGCTTGCAGGGAAGGGCTCAGCTAGGGAGAAGCAAGAAAGAGCTGTGGAGTCAGCTCCGCTTCGTGGTGGGGGCGGCCTGGTGGCTCATGTCCCTGTGGAGGGTCCACGGCTGGGACTCAAGGCCTGAGGGTCACCCCTGTTCTACCCTATGCAAAGTGCATGCAGCAGGGGCAGTGACAAGGTGCCCATGGGCATCAGATTTCACCTGGACAGGGTCACAAGGTGCCAAGAGGACAGAGGCAGTTTTGTGGCCCATTTAGCTCATGGGCTCTGCTGAGGCTGCCAGCAAAGGGGCCGATCGGTGCCAGTGGCGAGGCCACTTTTGTGTTGTGGGAGCTGGGTACAGACCCAGCAAACCTCGCAGACGTCCGGGGGGAGCCCAATGCCCCACAAGGCTTCGCTGGGCTGGTTTGTGACCCACCACCGAGAGCTGAACCGGCCCGAGCCAGCGAGATGGGCTGTGCAGGTCCGTGGCCATCGACGAGCATTGTGTCACCCAGCGAGTGCACAAACGCTGCCACGCAGAGGGAGGGGTGGTGAAATGGCCACAAAGGCGCTAAGCAAGAGCCCTGCAGTCCCTGGCTATCCCAACCCTTGGCCCCCTCCCCAGATCTGCCAGTGCCCCTCATCCCAATCCACCCCTCCCCAACTATCCCAGCTCTGGGCTCCCCTCCCCAGATCTGCCAATGCCCCTCATCCCAATCCACCCCTCCCCAACTATCCCAGCTCTGGGCTCCCCTCCCCAGATCTGCCAATGCCCCTCATCCCAATCCACCCCTCCCCAACTATCCCAGCCCTGGGCTCCCTCCCCAGATCTGCCAATGACCCTTATCCCAATCCACCCCCTCCCCCAGTATCCCAGCCCTGGGCTCCCTCCCCAGATCTGCCAATGACCCTCATCCCAATCCACCCCCTCCCCCACTATCCCAGCTCTGGGCACCCTCCCCAGATCTGCCAGTGCCCCTCATCCCAATCCACCCCTCCCCCACTTTTCCAGCCCTGGGCTCCCTCCCCAGGTCTGCCAATGCCCCTCATCCCAATCCACCCCCTCCCCCACTATCCCAGCTCTGGGCACCCCTCCCCAGATCTGCCAATGCCCCTCATCCCAATCCACCCCCTCCCCAACTATCCCAGCTCTGGGCTCCCTCCCCAGATCTGCCAATGCTCCTCATCCCAATCTATCCCCTCCCCCACTATCCCAGCCCTGGGCTCCCTCCCCAGATCTGCCAGGACCCCTCATCCTGACATGCCATCCCCTGCTATCCCAACCCTGGGCTCCCACCTCCCACCCCACTGCCTTAAAGCAAGTAACAGCTCATCTCAAAGCCCTGAGTCATCCCCTTCTTCTCTGCACCAGGTTCTTCAGGGACCTTTCCCGGGCACGGGCCCTCAGAGTTCTTCCAACAATGCAAAAGGAAACCCAGAGGCTCTCCTCCCACCCCAGGGGAATCACAGCCCTTCGTAGCTACGCTCCCAGCTCCCCCTGGCCTGCCAGCTTACCTTCCTGCCAAGCAGCTTCCCCAGCCCTTCTCCTTCTGGCCCCACTCCTAGACTGACCTTCCTGCCAAGCAGCTTCCCCAGCCCTTCTCCTTCTGGCCCCACTCCTAGACTGACCTTCCTGCCAAGCAGCTTCCCCGGCCCTTCTCCTTCTGGCCCCACTCCTAGACTGACCTTCCTGCCAAGCAGCTTCCCCGGCCCTTCTCCTTCTGGCCCCACTCCTAGACTGACCTTCCTGCCAAGCAGCTTCCCCGGCCCTTCTCCTTCTGGCCCCACTCCTAGACTGACCTTCCTGCCAAGCAGCTTCCCCGGCCCTTCTCCTTCTGGCCCCACTCCTAGACTGACCTTCCTGCCAAGCAGCTTCCCCGGCCCTTCTCCTTCTGGCCCCACTCCTAGACTGACCTTCCTGCCAAGCAGCTTCCCCGGCCCTTCTCCTTCTGGCCCCACTCCTAGACTGACCTTCCTGCCAAGCAGCTTCCCCGGCCCTTCTCCTTCTGGCCCCACTCCTAGACTGACCTTCCTGCCAAGCAGCTTCCCCGGCCCTTCTCCTTCTGGCCCCACTCCTAGACTGACCTTCCTGCCAAGCAGCTTCCCCGGCCCTTCTCCTTCTGGCCCCACTCCTAGACTGACCTTCCTGCCAAGCAGCTTCCCCGGCCCTTCTCCTTCTGGCCCCACTCCTAGACTGACCTTCCTGCCAAGCAGCTTCCCCGGCCCTTCTCCTTCTGGCCCCACTCCTAGACTGACCTTCCTGCCAAGCAGCTTCCCCGGCCCTTCTCCTTCTGGCCCCACTCCTAGACTGACCTTCCTGCCAAGCAGCTTCCCCGGCCCTTCTCCTTCTGGCCCCACTCCTAGACTGACCTTCCTGCCAAGCAGCTTCCCCGGCCCTTCTCCTTCTGGCCCCACTCCTAGACTGACCTTCCTGCCAAGCAGCTTCCCCGGCCCTTCTCCTTCTGGCCCCACTCCTAGACTGACCTTCCTGCCAAGCAGCTTCCCCGGCCCTTCTCCTTCTGGCCCCACTCCTAGACTGACCTTCCTGCCAAGCAGCTTCCCCGGCCCTTCTCCTTCTGGCCCCACTCCTAGACTGACCTTCCTGCCAAGCAGCTTCCCCGGCCCTTCTCCTTCTGGCCCCACTCCTAGACTGACCTTCCTGCCAAGCAGCTTCCCCGGCCCTTCTCCTTCTGGCCCCACTCCTAGACTGACCTTCCTGCCAAGCAGCTTCCCCGGCCCTTCTCCTTCTGGCCCCACTCCTAGACTGACCTTCCTGCCAAGCAGCTTCCCCGGCCCTTCTCCTTCTGGCCCCACTCCTAGACTGACCTTCCTGCCAAGCAGCTTCCCCGGCCCTTCTCCTTCTGGCCCCACTCCTAGACTGACCTTCCTGCCAAGCAGCTTCCCCGGCCCTTCTCCTTCTGGCCCCACTCCTAGACTGACCTTCCTGCCAAGCAGCTTCCCCGGCCCTTCTCCTTCTGGCCCCACTCCTAGACTGACCTTCCTGCCAAGCAGCTTCCCCGGCCCTTCTCCTTCTGGCCCCACTCCTAGACTGACCTTCCTGCCAAGCAGCTTCCCCGGCCCTTCTCCTTCTGGCCCCACTCCTAGACTGACCTTCCTGCCAAGCAGCTTCCCCGGCCCTTCTCCTTCTGGCCCCACTCCTAGACTGACCTTCCTGCCAAGCAGCTTCCCCGGCCCTTCTCCTTCTGGCCCCACTCCTAGACTGACCTTCCTGCCAAGCAGCTTCCCCGGCCCTTCTCCTTCTAGCCCCACTCCTGGACTGACCTTCCTGCCAAGCAGCTTCCCCGGCTCTTCTCTTTCTGGCCCCACTCCTGGACTGACCTTCCTGCCAAGCAGCTTCCCCGGCCCTTCTCTTTCTGCCCCCACTCCTGGACTGACCTTCCTGCCAAGCAGCTTCCCCGGCCCTTCTCTTTCTGGCCCCACTCCCAGGGTATTCAGCACAGGAGCGAACTGCCCCCCCTTCCCAAGCTCTCTTCAGGGCCTTCCCCTTAGCCTCTCCCACTGCCCTTCTACTGCCAGGCATTTCTCCTCTGATCCTCTACCTGAGCAGTCCCCCCAGCCCTCGTGTGGCCCAAGCTGGGTGCACCTGCCTGGTTACCTGGGGAGCAGGACCCACCTCACTTAAAGGGGCCAGACACCCTGTGAGGAGGGGAGGGGGAAAACCCCCCTCCCCGGCACAGCTGACTAACCCACCAGGTATCAGGCAGTGGGCACGTGTGGGGTTTGGGAGCAGCCCACCCTTGCTGCTCACTCATCAGCTGAGCCATCCCTGGGGGCTCACCCGTGCACGGAGACAGCACCTGAGCTGTCTGGAACGAAGGGCCAGTTCGGTCTGGTCACCACACACAGAGCAATGCCCTGGCTCGGGTCACCAGGAGGACTGAGGCGGGATCTGCAGCTGTGCTGCCAGAGCTCAGCTCTGGGAGCTCAAGGACCAGCAATTACCTGGCTCCTAAACCTCTGGGGGGAAGAGGAGGGACAAAGTGCGACGCCCTGTTCCACACAGCACAGGTCCCATTGTCCATACCTGGTGCCTTAGATTGTAAATTCTTCCAGCTGGACACCAGCTTTTTGTTCTGGATGCAGCACCCAGCTCATGACTGGGGCCTTTCGGTGCTACCGTAATACAAGGAAAAATGTGAATCATCCCCAGATGAGATGTGCTGGGCGGGTCACGCGTCCTGCTGCTGCTTGGGCATCTGGCTAATGAGAGACCTGCTGCCTAAAACCTGGCCTTACCTTGGGCACCTGCCTACAATCGAGGGCACAATGTGGGGCAGGGGCAGAATTCTTTGAGGCATGCAGACCTGGGAGGAAGACCCCACCTTCCTTTCATTGGTACCCCCAATACCAACACCCTGAGACGACGGGCAGACACAATCTGGGAGCGCACACTGACACTGCGGGATTTGTCCAACGAGCACCCTTGGGTTTGAGCCCTGGGGAAAAGCAGCCCCTTATTTTGGTGTCTGTGTAGCAGCTGGATTCTGCTGAACGTTGGCGTGGGAGCGGCAGTGGGAGGCGTGGAGGAATTAACCCTCTGAAAAATCAGCCCCATGTGTCCGGGATGGGGATGGGAGGGGGGATTGATGCCACCCTGCACTGGCCACATCTGCATCTCAGACCAACTGCCAGCTGCTACTCCCAGGTGGCTTGGGGAGGGGGCCAGCGAGGAAGGGGGTGGGCGGAGAGGGAGGGGAAAGGGAGCCATCCATTAGAGAAAGTCCACAGCACAATTAAGACATGTTTTGGTTTTCATCTCACTGCTCTCCTTTCATCTGCTCTTCCTTTCTCATGTCTCCACTTCCTTCTCTCTCGGAGCGGCTGCGCATGCTGATGAGCCAGGCCACTCACAAAGCCCAGTCGCTCCTTTTCAGGTCAGTGGAGTGGACAGGACTTCTGATGGCCTTTCCCCGGCTTGAGGAGCTTTTAATGCCTTCTCCTTAGTCCCTACGCTGTTCCTTGGGTGGGGCTTTTTAAGTCACTTCCCCTCCCAGCCCGCCTGCCCTGGAACTGTGACTTCCTTGGTATATGATACTCTAGATCCACTTTAAGAAATCCACAATGGGCATCAGGGGGCCTTGGCACAGCTGAGGATCAGGCCTTTTGTATCTTTCAGTCGCCCTCTCAGGGTTTGATACAGCTGCCCATCACCGTAGCGTCTGGCTGCCTAAACTAACAGCAATAGCAAAGACCCCAGTGGACTTGCCCCTTGTCCATTGCCTAGTTTGGTGGCTACATTTTAGCACCACAGAATATTTATCATTTATAGTGCAATGACATCTACAGGCCCCGACTAAAACCGAAGCCCCATTGTGCCGGGCACAGTCCATAGATTCATAGACTGGAAGGGATCTCGAGAGGTCATCGTGTCCAGTCCCCTGCCCTCATGGCAGGACCAAATACTGTCTAGACCATCCCTGATAGACATTTATCTAACCTACTCTTAAATATCTCCAGAGATGGAGATTCCACAACCTCCCTAGGCAATTTATTCCAGTGTTTAACT